>NW_027445887.1:0-300000 GCF_038048845.1 Mixophyes fleayi | reverse complement strand
TTGTATCAACAGGAAGTTTTAATGGCATTGCATCAGTGTTCATTAGGGAAACTAGTGTATTGTAAGGAATAATACAACCCTGTAAGTGGCAAGTTATTTTTGGTACAGAATTTTAACAAGACAAACATAAGCATGCAGGATGTTCGATACTAGAGTAGTGGGATCTGTAGGGGTGAGGGTGTCAGAGTGAAGTTAGCCATGCATTGGGAACGGGGGAACATTGTGGGGAGGTGGAGGGGCCCTGTTCTAATCATCTGTCCTGGGACCCATGATCTCTGATGACGGCCTTACCTCTTCCTATACAAGCAAGTTTTCTACTGGCTGTTCCCATTGTTTGACTACACTGCTTGCTTACATGTACAACACCATCTATCTCTCCACCTTCATTCATGATTCAACAATCTTTTCCATACGCCTCCTGTATATCTTAGCAATAGCTCCTGTCGGGCACCTAACCTCTCTATGTCTTTCAGGAACAAGTCCCAGGGATGATGTCAATGAGGTTTCAGGGAGAGATAGAAAGGGGCATTGCTTCCCAGCTTCTATATTGAATGCTGTGCGGAAGCGATTTATCTGCCAGGAACCACTCATCATTGTTCTTGGCCATGACACAGGGATCTGTGACTTGCCGTAACTCCCTGCCTAAAATTAAACAAGACATTACAGTTACATCCTGTAGCCTGAAGGGGTTCATTTTATTAATTAACCATAGAGCAACAGAGAAACATAACTATAATTTACAAAGCATATTCTTGTAAATTAGTTACTAGTGAAGAGACAATTGAAGAACATTATTCAGCGTTAATCCCAAACAGTGTAGCTGCCTCGTTAGCGCAGTAGGTAGCGCGTCAGTCTCATAATCTGAAGGTCGTGAGTTCGATCCTCACATGGGGCAACCTGTCTTTTTTTCACCCCTCTCTATGTTCTTTCTATGTTGTCAAACCAGCCATATTGCTCTGAGACGACTTAGAGGTTGCACTGACAGCCCAAGGTTCCAGTGAGTGGGCAAGAACTGATTCATATGGCTATTGCCCTCCTAATCACTTGAACCTGATGCTCAATAGGATTGCTGTGTTCAAAATGTGTAAGTGTCTGGGCACTTCAGCATAAAGTGATGGGAGACACCTAGTTGAGTGTAGTGTATTCCTTCATATGTAGGGATCTACTTATAGTGCAGAGGAGGTTTAGTTGAGATCAGATCTTCCCTAACACCAATACATCAAAAGTAAAATTGATCTTGTAACTATACAAGGTCTCCAACGTAATAGCAAAAAAGTAAAACTTAGATCAAACAAAAAACAAATTTAAAGATAAAAAAATGATGAAAACAAAATCTGACACTATTCCCTGTCCTTCTTCCCAGCATGAGGAAACCACTTTAATCACTGTGAGACACATGCAAAAATGTCTGAATGTCACACAAAATGAACGGCACTCCATAATTTAGGAAATTTTACCAACACCCAAATATAGTACACTTATGTGGTGTGATGAGACACAAGGTGGGAAAGGACTGTCTCTGGATTCTGATTTTACTAAGAGACCACCCATCCAAGATGGACCCCTAATGAAGGACTAGGAAACAGGGACCCTGGGTACATCGATATGGGTAGGATAACACCCTCAGACAGTCAGTGTAAATAATCACATTTTTTTATCAAGTTGAGTCCAGATAGAGATCACTAAATGTCAGAAAGGATCACTCTCTATTACAGTGTCAGAGGTCAGGACAGGTCACAGCTGGTGTTTCTGTAGTGTAGTGGTTATCACGTTCGCCTCACACGCGAAAGGTCCCCAGTTTGAAACTGGGCAGAAACAGGCCTTAGTTCTCCTTTTATATAGGACATGTGAGATGTAAAATTGATATAATATCCTGTAAATACTATTTGTATCAACAGGAAGTTTTAATGGCATTGCATCAGTGTTCATTAGGGAAACTAGTGTATTGTAAGGAATAATACAACCCTGTAAGTGGCAAGTTATTTTTGGTACAGAATTTTAACAAGACAAACATAAGCATGCAGGATGTTCGATACTAGAGTAGTGGGATCTGTAGGGGTGAGGGTGTCAGAGTGAAGTTAGCCATGCATTGGGAACGGGGGAACATTGTGGGGAGGTGGAGGGGCCCTGTTCTAATCATCTGTCCTGGGACCCATGATCTCTGATGACGGCCTTACCTCTTCCTATACAAGCAAGTTTTCTACTGGCTGTTCCCATTGTTTGACTACACTGCTTGCTTACATGTACAACACCATCTATCTCTCCACCTTCATTCATGATTCAACAATCTTTTCCATACGCCTCCTGTATATCTTAGCAATAGCTCCTGTCGGGCACCTAACCTCTCTATGTCTTTCAGGAACAAGTCCCAGGGATGATGTCAATGAGGTTTCAGGGAGAGATAGAAAGGGGCATTGCTTCCCAGCTTCTATATTGAATGCTGTGCGGAAGCGATTTATCTGCCAGGAACCACTCATCATTGTTCTTGGCCATGACACAGGGATCTGTGACTTGCCGTAACTCCCTGCCTAAAATTAAACAAGACATTACAGTTACATCCTGTAGCCTGAAGGGGTTCATTTTATTAATTAACCATAGAGCAACAGCGAAACATAACTATAATTTACAAAGCATATTCTTGTAAATTAGTTACTAGTGAAGAGACAATTGAAGAACATTATTCAGCGTTAATTCCAAACAGTGTAGCTGCCTCGTTAGCGCAGTAGGTAGCGCGTCAGTCTCTTAATCTGAAGGTCGTGAGTTCGATCCTCACATGGGGCAACCTGTCTTTTTCTCACCCCTCTCTATGTTCTTTCTATGTTGTCAAACCAGCCATATTGCTCTGAGACGACTTAGAGGTTGCACTGACAGCCCAAGGTTCCAGTGAGTGGGCAAGAACTGATTCATATGGCTATTGCCCTCCTAATCACTTGAACCTGATGCTCAATAGGATTGCTGTGTTCAAAATGTGTAAGTGTCTGGGCACTTCAGCATAAAGTGATGGGAGACACCTAGTTGAGTGTAGTGTATTCCCTCATATGTAGGGATCTACTTATAGTGCAGAGGAGGTTTAGTTGAGATCAGATCTTCCCTAACACCAATACATCAAAAGTAAAATTGATCTTGTAACTATACAAGGTCTCCAACGTAATAGCAAAAAAGTAAAACTTAGATCAAACAAAAAACAAATTTAAAGATAAAAAAATGATGAAAACAAAATCTGACACTATTCCCTGTCCTTCTTCCCAGCATGAGGAAACCACTTTAATCACTGTGAGACACATGCAAAAATGTCTGAATGTCACACAAAATGAACGGCACTCCATAATTTAGGAAATTTTACCAACACCCAAATATAGTACACTTATGTGGTGTGATGAGACACAAGGTGGGAAAGGACTGTCTCTGGATTCTGATTTTACTAAGAGACCACCCATCCAAGATGGACCCCTAATGAAGGACTAGGAAACAGGGACCCTGGGTACATCGATATGGGTAGGATAACACCCTCAGACAGTCAGTGTAAATAATCACATTTTTTTATCAAGTTGAGTCCAGATAGAGATCACTAAATGTCAGAAAGGATCACTCTCTATTACAGTGTCAGAGGTCAGGACAGGACACAGCTGGTGTTTCTGTAGTGTAGTGGTTATCACGTTCGCCTCACACGCGAAAGGTCCCCAGTTCGAAACTGGGCAGAAACAGGCCTGAGTTCTCCTTTTATATAGGACATGTGAGATGTAAAATTGATATAATATCCTGTAAATACTATTTGTATCAACAGGAAGTTTTAATGGCATTGCATCAGTGTTCATTAGGGAAACTAGTGTATTGTAAGGAATAATACAACCCTGTAAGTGGCAAGTTATTTTTGGTACAGAATTTTAACAAGACAAACATAAGCATGCAGGATGTTCGATACTAGAGTAGTGGGATCTGTAGGGGTGAGGGTGTCAGAGTGAAGTTAGCCATGCATTGGGAACGGGGGAACATTGTGGGGAGGTGGAGGGGCCCTGTTCTAATCATCTGTCCTGGGACCCATGATCTCTGATGACGGCCTTACCTCTTCCTATACAAGCAAGTTTTCTACTGGCTGTTCCCATTGTTTGACTACACTGCTTGCTTACATGTACAACACCATCTATCTCTCCACCTTCATTCATGATTCAACAATCTTTTCCATACGCCTCCTGTATATCTTAGCAATAGCTCCTGTCGGGCACCTAACCTCTCTATGTCTTTCAGGAACAAGTCCCAGGGATGATGTCAATGAGGTTTCAGGGAGAGATAGAAAGGGGCATTGCTTCCCAGCTTCTATATTGAATGCTGTGCGGAAGCGATTTATCTGCCAGGAACCACTCATCATTGTTCTTGGCCATGACACAGGGATCTGTGACTTGCCGTAACTCCCTGCCTAAAATTAAACAAGACATTACAGTTACATCCTGTAGCCTGAAGGGGTTCATTTTATTAATTAACCATAGAGCAACAGCGAAACATAACTATAATTTACAAAGCATATTCTTGTAAATTAGTTACTAGTGAAGAGACAATTGAAGAACATTATTCAGCGTTAATCCCAAACAGTGTAGCTGCCTCGTTAGCGCAGTAGGTAGCGCGTCAGTCTCATAATCTGAAGGTCGTGAGTTCGATCCTCACATGGGGCAACCTGTCTTTTTCTCACCCCTCTCTATGTTCTGTCTATGTTGTCAAACCAGCCATATTGCTCTGAGACGACTTAGAGGTTGCACTGACAGCCCAAGGTTCCAGTGAGTGGGCAAGAACTGATTCATATGGCTATTGCCCTCCTAATCACTTGAACCTGATGCTCAATAGGATTGCTGTGTTCAAAATGTGTAAGTGTCTGGGCACTTCAGCATAAAGTGATGGGAGACACCTAGTTGAGTGTAGTGTATTCCTTCATATGTAGGGATCTACTTATAGTGCAGAGGAGGTTTAGTTGAGATCAGATCTTCCCTAACACCAATACATCAAAAGTAAAATTGATCTTGTAACTATACAAGGTCTCCAACGTAATAGCAAAAAAGTAAAACTTAGATCAAACAAAAAACAAATTTAAAGATAAAAAAATGATGAAAACAAAATCTGACACTATTCCCTGTCCTTCTTCCCAGCATGAGGAAACCACTTTAATCACTGTGAGACACATGCAAAAATGTCTGAATGTCACACAAAATGAACGGCACTCCATAATTTAGGAAATTTTACCAACACCCAAATATAGTACACTTATGTGGTGTGATGAGACACAAGGTGGGAAAGGACTGTCTCTGGATTCTGATTTTACTAAGAGACCACCCATCCAAGATGGACCCCTAATGAAGGACTAGGAAACAGGGACCCTGGGTACATCGATATGGGTAGGATAACACCCTCAGACAGTCAGTGTAAATAATCACATTTTTTTATCAAGTTGAGTCCAGATAGAGATCACTAAATGTCAGAAAGGATCACTCTCTATTACAGTGTCAGAGGTCAGAACAGGACACAGCTGGTGTTTCTGTAGTGTAGTGGTTATCACGTTCGCCTCACACGCGAAAGGTCCCCAGTTCGAAACTGGGCAGAAACAGGCCTTAGTTCTCCTTTTATATAGGACATGTGAGATGTAAAATTGATATAATATCCTGTAAATACTATTTGTATCAACAGGAAGTTTTAATGGCATTGCATCAGTGTTCATTAGGGAAACTAGTGTATTGAAAGGAATAATACAACCCTGTAAGTAGCAAGTTATTTTTGGTACAGAATTTTAACAAGACAAACATAAGCATGCAGGATGTTCGATACTAGAGTAGTGGGATCTGTAGGGGTGAGGGTGTCAGAGTGAAGTTAGCCATGCATTGGGAAGGGGGGAACATTGTGGGGAGGTGGAGGGCCCCTGTTCTAATCATCTGTCCTGGGACCCATGATCTCTGATGACGGCCTTACCTCTTCCTATACAAGCAAGTTTTCTACTGGCTGTTCCCATTGTTTGACTACACTGCTTGCTTACATGTACAACACCATCTATCTCTCCACCTTCATTCATGATTCAACAATCTTTTCCATACGCCTCCTGTATATCTTAGCAATAGCTCCTGTCGGGCACCTAACCTCTCTATGTCTTTCAGGAACAAGTCCCAGGGATGATGTCAATGAGGTTTCAGGGAGAGATAGAAAGGGGCATTGCTTCCCAGCTTCTATATTGAATGCTGTGCGGAAGCGATTTATCTGCCAGGAACCACTCATCATTGTTCTTGGCCATGACACAGGGATCTGTGACTTGCCGTAACTCCCTGCCTAAAATTAAACAAGACATTACAGTTACATCCTGTAGCCTGAAGGGGTTAATTGTATTAATTAACCATAGAGCAACAGCGAAACATAACTATAATTTACAAAGCATCTTCTTGTAAATTAGTTACTAGTGAAGAGACAATTGAAGAACATTATTCAGCGTTAATTCCAAACAGTGTAGCTGCCTCGTTAGCGCAGTAGGTAGCGCGTCAGTCTCATAATCTGAAGGTCGTGAGTTCGATCCTCACATGGGGCAACCTGTCTTTTTCTCACCCCTCTCTATGTTCTTTCTATGTTGTCAAACCAGCCATATTGCTCTGAGACGACTTAGAGGTTGCACTGACAACCCAAGGTTCCAGTGAGTGGGCAAGAACTGATTCATATGGCTATTGCCCTCCTAATCACTTGAACCTGATGCTCAATAGGATTGCTGTGTTCAAAATGTGTAAGTGTCTGGGCACTTCAGCATAAAGTGATGGGAGACACCTAGTTGAGTGTAGTGTATTCCTTCATATGTAGGGATCTACTTATAGTGCAGAGGAGGTTTAGTTGAGATCAGATCTTCCCTAACACCAATACATCAAAAGTAAAATTGATCTTGTAACTATACAAGGTCTCCAACGTAATAGCAAAAAAGTAAAACTTAGATCAAACAAAAAACAAATTTAAAGATAAAAAAATGATGAAAACAAAATCTGACACTATTCCCTGTCCTTCTTCCCAGCATGAGGAAACCACTTTAATCACTGTGAGACACATGCAAAAATGTCTGAATGTCACACAAAATGAACGGCACTCCATAATTTAGGAAATTTTACCAACACCCAAATATAGTACACTTATGTGGTGTGAGGAGACACAAGGTGGGAAAGGACTGTCTCTGGATTCTGATTTTACTAAGAGACCACCCATCCAAGATGGACCCCTAATGAAGGACTAGGAAACAGGGACCCTGGGTACATCGATATGGGTAGGATAACACCCTCAGACAGTCAGTGTAAATAATCACATTTTTTTATCTAGTTGAGTCCAGATAGAGATCACTAAATGTCAGAAAGGATCACTCTCTATTACAGTGTCAGAGGTCAGGACAGGTCACAGCTGGTGTTTCTGTAGTGTAGTGGTTATCACATTCGCCTCACACGCAAAAGGTCCCCAGTTCAAAACTGGGCAGAAACAGGCCTTAGTTCTCCTTTTATATAGGACATGTGAGATGTAAAATTGATATAATATCCTGTAAATACTATTTGTATCAACAGGAAGTTTTAATGGCATTGCATCAGTGTTCATTAGGGAAACTAGTGTATTGTAAGGAATAATACAACCCTGTAAGTGGCAAGTTATTTTTGGTACAGAATTTTAACAAGACAAACATAAGCATGCAGGATGTTCGATACTAGAGTAGTGGGATCTGTAGGGGTGAGGGTGTCAGAGTGAAGTTAGCCATGCATTGGGAAGGGGGGAACATTGTGGGGAAGTGGAGGGCCCCTGTTCTAATCATCTGTCCTGGGACCCATGATCTCTGATGACGGCCTTACCTCTTCCTATACAAGCAAGTTTTCTACTGGCTGTTCCCATTGTTTGACTACACTGCTTGCTTACATGTACAACACCATCTATCTCTCCACCTTCATTCATGATTCAACAATCTTTTCCATACGCCTCCTGTATATCTTAGCAATAGCTCCTGTCGGGCACCTAACCTCTCTATGTCTTTCAGGAACAAGTCCCAGGGATGATGTCAATGAGGTTTCAGGGAGAGATAGAAAGGGGCATTGCTTCCCAGCTTCTATATTGAATGCTGTGCGGAAGCGATTTATCTGCCAGGAACCACTCATCATTGTTCTTGGCCATGACACAGGGATCTGTGACTTGCCGTAACTCCCTGCCTAAAATTAAACAAGACATTACAGTTACATCCTGTAGCCTGAAGGGGTTAATTGTATTAATTAACCATAGAGCAACAGCGAAACATAACTATAATTTACAAAGCATCTTCTTGTAAATTAGTTACTAGTGAAGAGACAATTGAAGAACATTATTCAGCGTTAATTCCAAACAGTGTAGCTGCCTCGTTAGCGCAGTAGGTAGCGCGTCAGTCTCATAATCTGAAGGTCGTGAGTTCGATCCTCACATGGGGCAACCTGTCTTTTTCTCACCCCTCTCTATGTTCTTTCTATGTTGTCAAACCAGCCATATTGCTCTGAGACGACTTAGAGGTTGCACTGACAACCCAAGGTTCCAGTGAGTGGGCAAGAACTGATTCATATGGCTATTGCCCTCCTAATCACTTGAACCTGATGCTCAATAGGATTGCTGTGTTCAAAATGTGTAAGTGTCTGGGCACTTCAGCATAAAGTGATGGGAGACACCTAGTTGAGTGTAGTGTATTCCTTCATATGTAGGGATCTACTTATAGTGCAGAGGAGGTTTAGTTGAGATCAGATCTTCCCTAACACCAATACATCAAAAGTAAAATTGATCTTGTAACTATACAAGGTCTCCAACGTAATAGCAAAAAAGTAAAACTTAGATCAAACAAAAAACAAATTTAAAGATAAAAAAATGATGAAAACAAAATCTGACACTATTCCCTGTCCTTCTTCCCAGCATGAGGAAACCACTTTAATCACTGTGAGACACATGCAAAAATGTCTGAATGTCACACAAAATGAACGGCACTCCATAATTTAGGAAATTTTACCAACACCCAAATATAGTACACTTATGTGGTGTGATGAGACACAAGGTGGGAAAGGACTGTCTCTGGATTCTGATTTTACTAAGAGACCACCCATCCAAGATGGACCCCTAATGAAGGACTAGGAAACAGGGACCCTGGGTACATCGATATGGGTAGGATAACACCCTCAGACAGTCAGTGTAAATAATCACATTTTTTTATCTAGTTGAGTCCAGATAGAGATCACTAAATGTCAGAAAGGATCACTCTCTATTACAGTGTCAGAGGTCAGGACAGGACACAGCTGGTGTTTCTGTAGTGTAGTGGTTATCACGTTCGCCTCACACACGAAAGGTCCCCAGTTCGAAACTGGGCAGAAACAGGCCTGAGTTCTCCTTTTATATAGGACATGTGAGATTTAAAATTGATATAATATCCTGTAAATACTATTTGTATCAACAGGAAGTTTTAATGGCATTGCATCAGTGTTCATTAGGGAAACTAGTGTATTGTAAGGAATAATACAACCCTGTAAGTGGCAAGTTATTTTTGGTACAGAATTTTAACAAGACAAACATAAGCATGCAGGATGTTCGATACTAGAGTAGTGGGATCTGTAGGGGTGAGGGTGTCAGAGTGAAGTTAGCCATGCATTGGGAACGGGGGAACATTGTGGGGAGGTGGAGGGGCCCTGTTCTAATCATCTGTCCTGGGACCCATGATCTCTGATGACGGCCTTACCTCTTCCTATACAAGCAAGTTTTCTACTGGCTGTTCCCATTGTTTGACTACACTGCTTGCTTACATGTACAACACCATCTATCTCTCCACCTTCATTCATGATTCAACAATCTTTTCCATACGCCTCCTGTATATCTTAGCAATAGCTCCTGTCGGGCACCTAACCTCTCTATGTCTTTCAGGAACAAGTCCCAGGGATGATGTCAATGAGGTTTCAGGGAGAGATAGAAAGGGGCATTGCTTCCCAGCTTCTATATTGAATGCTGTGCGGAAGCGATTTATCTGCCAGGAACCACTCATCATTGTTCTTGGCCATGACACAGGGATCTGTGACTTGCCGTAACTCCCTGCCTAAAATTAAACAAGACATTACAGTTACATCCTGTAGCCTGAAGGGGTTCATTTTATTAATTAACCATAGAGCAACAGCGAAACATAACTATAATTTACAAAGCATATTCTTGTAAATTAGTTACTAGTGAAGAGACAATTGAAGAACATTATTCAGCGTTAATTCCAAACAGTGTAGCTGCCTCGTTAGCGCAGTAGGTAGCGCGTCAGTCTCATAATCTGAAGGTCGTGAGTTCGATCCTCACATGGGGCAACCTGTCTTTTTCTCACCCCTCTCTATGTTCTTTCTATGTTGTCAAACCAGCCATATTGCTCTGAGACGACTTAGAGGTTGCACTGACAGCCCAAGGTTCCAGTGAGTGGGCAAGAACTCTTAATCTGAAGGTCGTGAGTTCGATCCTCACATGGGGCAACCTGTCTTTTTCTCACCGCTCTCTATGTTCTTTCTATGTTGTCAAACCAGCCATATTGCTCTGAGACGACTTAGAGGTTGCACTGACAGCCCAAGGTTCCAGTGAGTGGGCAAGAACTCTTAATCTGAAGGTCGTGAGTTCGATCCTCACATGGGGCAACCTGTCTTTTTCTCACCCCTCTCTATGTTCTTTCTATGTTGTCAAACCAGCCATATTGCTCTGAGACGACTTAGAGGTTGCACTGACAGCCCAAGGTTCCAGTGAGTGGGCAAGAACTGATTCATATGGCTATTGCCCTCCTAATCACTTGAACCTGATGCTCAATAGGATTGCTGTGTTCAAAATGTGTAAGTGTCTGGGCACTTCAGCATAAAGTGATGGGAGACACCTAGTTGAGTGTAGTGTATTCCTTCATATGTAGGGATCTACTTATAGTGCAGAGGAGGTTTAGTTGAGATCAGATCTTCCCTAACACCAATACATCAAAAGTAAAATTGATCTTGTAACTATACAAGGTCTCCAACGTAATAGCAAAAAAGTAAAACTTAGATCAAACAAAAAACAAATTTAAAGATAAAAAAATGATGAAAACAAAATCTGACACTATTCCCTGTCCTTCTTCCCAGCATGGGGAAACCACTTTAATCACTGTGAGACACATGCAAAAATGTCTGAATGTCACACAAAATGAACGGCACTCCATAATTTAGGAAATTTTACCAACACCCAAATATAGTACACTTATGTGGTGTGATGAGACACAAGGTGGGAAAGGACTGTCTCTGGATTCTGATTTTACTAAGAGACCACCCATCCAAGATGGACCCCTAATGAAGGACTAGGAAACAGGGACCCTGGGTACATCGATATGGGTAGGATAACACCCTCAGACAGTCAGTGTAAATAATCACATTTTTTTATCAAGTTGAGTCCAGATAGAGATCACTAAATGTCAGAAAGGATCACTCTCTATTACAGTGTCAGAGGTCAGGACAGGACACAGCTGGTGTTTCTGTAGTGTAGTGGTTATCACGTTCGCCTCACACGCGAAAGGTCCCCAGTTCGAAACTGGGCAGAAACAGGCCTGAGTTCTCCTTTTATATAGGACATGTGAGATGTAAAATTGATATAATATCCTGTAAATACTATTTGTATCAACAGGAAGTTTTAATGGCATTGCATCAGTGTTCATTAGGGAAACTAGTGTATTGTAAGGAATAATACAACCCTGTAAGTGGCAAGTTATTTTTGGTACAGAATTTTAACAAGACAAACATAAGCATGCAGGATGTTCGATACTAGAGTAGTGGGATCTGTAGGGGTGAGGGTGTCAGAGTGAAGTTAGCCATGCATTGGGAACGGGGGAACATTGTGGGGAGGTGGAGGGGCCCTGTTCTAATCATCTGTCCTGGGACCCATGATCTCTGATGACGGCCTTACCTCTTCCTATACAAGCAAGTTTTCTACTGGCTGTTCCCATTGTTTGACTACACTGCTTGCTTACATGTACAACACCATCTATCTCTCCACCTTCATTCATGATTCAACAATCTTTTCCATACGCCTCCTGTATATCTTAGCAATAGCTCCTGTCGGGCACCTAACCTCTCTATGTCTTTCAGGAACAAGTCCCAGGGATGATGTCAATGAGGTTTCAGGGAGAGATAGAAAGGGGCATTGCTTCCCAGCTTCTATATTGAATGCTGTGCGGAAGCGATTTATCTGCCAGGAACCACTCATCATTGTTCTTGGCCATGACACAGGGATCTGTGACTTGCCGTAACTCCCTGCCTAAAATTAAACAAGACATTACAGTTACATCCTGTAGCCTGAAGGGGTTCATTTTATTAATTAACCATAGAGCAACAGCGAAACATAACTATAATTTACAAAGCATCTTCTTGTAAATTAGTTACTAGTGAAGAGACAATTGAAGAACATTATTCAGCGTTAATCCCAAACAGTGTAGCTGCCTCGTTAGCGCAGTAGGTAGCGCGTCAGTCTCATAATCTGAAGGTCGTGAGTTCAATCCTCACATGGGGCAACCTGTCTTTTTCTCACCCCTCTCTATGTTCTGTCTATGTTGTCAAACCAGCCATATTGCTCTGAGACGACTTAGAGGTTGCACTGACAGCCCAAGGTTCCAGTGAGTGGGCAAGAACTGATTCATATGGCTATTGCCCTCCTAATCACTTGAACCTGATGCTCAATAGGATTGCTGTGTTCAAAATGTGTAATCCCAAAAGTGATGGGAGACACCTAGTTGAGTGTAGTGTATTCCTTCATATGTAGGGATCTACTTATAGTGCAGAGGAGGTTTAGTTGAGATCAGATCTTCCCTAACACCAATACATCAAAAGTAAAATTGATCTTGTAACTATACAAGGTCTCCAACGTAATAGCAAAAAAGTAAAACTTAGATCAAACAAAAAACAAATTTAAAGATAAAAAAATGATGAAAACAAAATCTGACACTATTCCCTGTCCTTCTTCCCAGCATGAGGAAACCACTTTAATCACTGTGAGACACATGCAAAAATGTCTGAATGTCACACAAAATGAACGGCACTCCATAATTTAGGAAATTTTACCAACACCCAAATATAGTACACTTATGTGGTGTGATGAGACACAAGGTGGGAAAGGACTGTCTCTGGATTCTGATTTTACTAAGAGACCACCCATCCAAGATGGACCCCTAATGAAGGACTAGGAAACAGGGACCCTGGGTACATCGATATGGGTAGGATAACACCCTCAGACAGTCAGTGTAAATAATCACATTTTTTTATCAAGTTGAGTCCAGATAGAGATCACTAAATGTCAGAAAGGATCACTCTCTATTACAGTGTCAGAGGTCAGAACAGGTCACAGCTGGTGTTTCTGTAGTGTAGTGGTTATCACGTTCGCCTCACACGCGAAAGGTCCCCAGTTCGAAACTGGGCAGAAACAGGCCTTAGTTCTCCTTTTATATAGGACATGTGAGATGTAAAATTGATATAATATCCTGTAAATACTATTTGTATCAACAGGAAGTTTTAATGGCATTGCATCAGTGTTCATTAGGGAAACTAGTGTATTGAAAGGAATAATACAACCCTGTAAGTAGCAAGTTATTTTTGGTACAGAATTTTAACAAGACAAACATAAGCATGCAGGATGTTCGATACTAGAGTAGTGGGATCTGTAGGGGTGAGGGTGTCAGAGTGAAGTTAGCCATGCATTGGGAACGGGGGAACATTGTGGGGAGGTGGAGGGGCCCTGTTCTAATCATCTGTCCTGGGACCCATGATCTCTGATGACGGCCTTACCTCTTCCTATACAAGCAAGTTTTCTACTGGCTGTTCCCATTGTTTGACTACACTGCTTGCTTACATGTACAACACCATCTATCTCTCCACCTTCATTCATGATTCAACAATCTTCTCCATACGCCTCCTGTATATCTTAGCAATAGCTCCTGTCGGGCACCTAACCTCTCTATGTCTTTCAGGAACAAGTCCCAGGGATGATGTCAATGAGGTTTCAGGGAGAGATAGAAAGGGGCATTGCTTCCCAGCTTCTATATTGAATGCTGTGCGGAAGCGATTTATCTGCCAGGAACCACTCATCATTGTTCTTGGCCATGACACAGGGATCTGTGACTTGCCGTAACTCCCTGCCTAAAAATAAACAAGACATTACAGTTACATCCTGTAGCCTGAAGGGGTTCATTTTATTAATTGACCATAGAGCAACAGCGAAACATAACTATAATTTACAAAGCATATTCTTGTAAATTAGTTACTAGTGAAGAGACAATTGAAGAACATTATTCAGCGTTAATTCCAAACAGTGTAGCTGCCTCGTTAGCGCAGTAGGTAGCGCGTCAGTCTCATAATCTGAAGGTCGTGAGTTCGATCCTCACATGGGGCAACCTGTCTTTTTCTCACCCCTCTCTATGTTCTTTCTATGTTGTCAAACCAGCCATATTGCTCTGAGATGACTTAGAGGTTGCACTGACAGCCCAAGGTTCCAGTGAGTGGGCAAGAACTGATTCATATGGCTATTGCCCTCCTAATCACTTGAACCTGATGCTCAATAGGATTGCTGTGTTCAAAATGTGTAAGTGTCTGGGCACTTCAGCATAAAGTGATGGGAGACACCTAGTTGAGTGTAGTGTATTCCTTCATATGTAGGGATCTACTTATAGTGCAGAGGAGGTTTAGTTGAGATCAGATCTTCCCTAACACCAATACATCAAAAGTAAAATTGATCTTGTAACTATACAAGGTCTCCAACGTAATAGCAAAAAAGTAAAACTTAGATCAAACAAAAAACAAATTTAAAGATAAAAAAATGATGAAAACAAAATCTGACACTATTCCCTGTCCTTCTTCCCAGCATGAGGAAACCACTTTAATCACTGTGAGACACATGCAAAAATGTCTGAATGTCACACAAAATGAACGGCACTCCATAATTTAGGAAATTTTACCAACACCCAAATATAGTACACTTATGTGGTGTGATGAGACACAAGGTGGGAAAGGACTGTCTCTGGATTCTGATTTTACTAAGAGACCACCCATCCAAGATGGACCCCTAATGAAGGACTAGGAAACAGGGACCCTGGGTACATCGATATGGGTAGGATAACACCCTCAGACAGTCAGTGTAAATAATCACATTTTTTTATATAGTTGAGTCCAGATAGAGATCACTAAATGTCAGAAAGGATCACTCTCTATTACAGTGTCAGAGGTCAGGACAGGACACAGCTGGTGTTTCTGTAGTGTAGTGGTTATCACGTTCGCCTCACACGCGAAAGGTCCCCAGTTCGAAACTGGGCAGAAACAGGCATTAGTTCTCCTTTTATATAGGACATGTGAGATGTAAAATTGATATAATATCCTGTAAATACTATTTGTATCAACAGGAAGTTTTAATGGCATTGCATCAGTGTTCATTAGGGAAACTAGTGTATTGAAAGGAATAATACAACCCTGTAAGTAGCAAGTTATTTTTGGTACAGAATTTTAACAAGACAAACATAAGCATGCAGGATGTTCGATACTAGAGTAGTGGGATCTGTAGGGGTGAGGGTGTCAGAGTGAAGTTAGCCATGCATTGGGAAGGGGGGAACATTGTGGGGAAGTGGAGGGCCCCTGTTCTAATCATCTGTCCTGGGACCCATGATCTCTGATGACGGCCTTACCTCTTCCTATACAAGCAAGTTTTCTACTGGCTGTTCCCATTGTTTGACTACACTGCTTGCTTACATGTACAACACCATCTATCTCTCCACCTTCATTCATGATTCAACAATCTTTTCCATACGCCTCCTGTATATCTTAGCAATAGCTCCTGTCGGGCACCTAACCTCTCTATGTCTTTCAGGAACAAGTCCCAGGGATGATGTCAATGAGGTTTCAGGGAGAGATAGAAAGTGGCATTGCTTCCCAGCTTCTATATTGAATGCTGTGCGGAAGCGATTTATCTGCCAGGAACCACTCATCATTGTTCTTGGCCATGACACAGGGATCTGTGACTTGCCGTAACTCCCTGACCAAAATTAAACAAGACATTACAGTTACATCCTGTAGCCTGAAGGGGTTCATTTTATTAATTAACCATAGAGCAACAGCGAAACATAACTATAATTTACAAAGCATATTCTTGTAAATTAGTTACTAGTGAAGAGACAATTGAAGAACATTATTCAGCGTTAATTCCAAACAGTGTAGCTGCCTCGTTAGCGCAGTAGGTAGCGCGTCAGTCTCATAATCTGAAGGTCGTGAGTTCGATCCTCACATGGGGCAACCTGTCTTTTTCTCACCCCTCTCTATGTTCTTTCTATGTTGTCAAACCAGCCATATTGCTCTGAGACGACTTAGAGGTTGCACTGACAGCCCAAGGTTCCAGTGAGTGGGCAAGAACTGATTCATATGGCTATTGCCCTCCTAATCACTTGAACCTGATGCTCAATAGGATTGCTGTGTTCAAAATGTGTAAGTGTCTGGGCACTTCAGCATAAAGTGATGGGAGACACCTAGTTGAGTGTAGTGTATTCCTTCATATGTAGGGATCTACTTATAGTGCAGAGGAGGTTTAGTTGAGATCAGATCTTCCCTAACACCAATACATCAAAAGTAAAATTGATCTTGTAACTATACAAGGTCTCCAACGTAATAGCAAAAAAGTAAAACTTAGATCAAACAAAAAACAAATTTAAAGATAAAAAAATGATGAAAACAAAATCTGACACTATTCCCTGTCCTTCTTCCCAGCATGAGGAAACCACTTTAATCACTGTGAGACACATGCAAAAATGTCTGAATGTCACACAAAATGAACGGCACTCCATAATTTAGGAAATTTTACCAACACCCAAATATAGTACACTTATGTGGTGTGATGAGACACAAGGTGGGAAAGGACTGTCTCTGGATTCTGATTTTACTAAGAGACCACCCATCCAAGATGGACCCCTAATGAAGGACTAGGAAACAGGGACCCTGGGTACATCGATATGGGTAGGATAACACCCTCAGACAGTCAGTGTAAATAATCACATTTTTTTATCAAGTTGAGTCCAGATAGAGATCACTAAATGTCAGAAAGGATCACTCTCTATTACAGTGTCAGAGGTCAGGACAGGACACAGCTGGTGTTTCTGTAGTGTAGTGGTTATCACGTTCGCCTCACACGCGAAAGGTCCCCAGTTCGAAACTGGGCAGAAACAGGCCTTAGTTCTCCTTTTATATAGGACATGTGAGATGTAAAATTGATATAATATCCTGTAAATACTATTTGTATCAACAGGAAGTTTTAATGGCATTGCATCAGTGTTCATTAGGGAAACTAGTGTATTGAAAGGAATAATACAACCCTGTAAGTAGCAAGTTATTTTTGGTACAGAATTTTAACAAGACAAATATAAGCATGCAGGATGTTCGATACTAGAGTAGTGGGATCTGTAGGGTTGAGGGTGTCAGAGTGAAGTTAGCCATGCATTGGGAAGGGGGGAACATTGTGGGGAGGTGGAGGGGCCCTGTTCTAATCATCTGTCCTGGGACCCATGATCTCTGATGACAGCCTTACCTCTTCCTATACAAGCAAGTTTTCTACTGGCTGTTCCCATTGTTTGACTACACTGCTTGCTTACATGTACAACACCATGTATCTCTCCACCTTCATTCATGATTCAACAATCTTTTCCATACGCCTCCTGTATATCTTAGCAATAGCTCCTGTCGGGCACCTAACCTCTCTATGTCTTTCAGGAACAAGTCCCAGGGATGATGTCAATGAGGTTTCAGGGAGAGATAGAAAGGGGCATTGCTTCCCAGCTTCTATATTGAATGCTGTGTGGAAGCGATTTATCTGCCAGGAACCACTCATCATTGTTCTTGGCCATGACACAGGGATCTGTGACTTGCCGTAACTCCCTGCCTAAAATTAAACAAGACATTACAGTTACATCCTGTAGCCTGAAGGGGTTAATTTTATTAATTAACCATAGAGCAACAGCGAAACATAACTATAATTTACAAAGCATCTTCTTGTAAATTAGTTACTAGTGAAGAGACAATTGAAGAACATTATTCAGCGTTAATTCCAAACAGTGTAGCTGCCTCGTTAGCGCGTCAGTCTCATAATCTGAAGGTCGTGAGTTCGATCCTCACATGGGGCAACCTGTTTTTTTCTCACCCCTCTCTATGTTCTTTCTATGTTGTCAAACCAGCCATATTGCTCTGAGATGACTTAGAGGTTGCACTGACAGCCCAAGGTTCCAGTGAGTGGGCAAGAACTGATTCATATGGCTATTGCCCTCCTAATTGAACCTGATGCTCAATAGGATTGCTGTGTTCAAAATGTGTAAGTGTCTGGGCACTTCAGCATAAAGTGATGGGAGACACCTAGTTGAGTGTAGTGTATTCCTTCATATGTAGGGATCTACTTATAGTGCAGAGGAGGTTTAGTTGAGATCAGATCTTTCCTAACACCAATACATCAAAAGTAAAATTGATCTTGTAACTATACAAGGTCTCCAACGTAATAGCAAAAAAGTAAAACTTAGATCAAACAAAAAACAAATTTAAAGATAAAAAAATGATGAAAACAAAATCTGACACTATTCCCTGTCCTTCTTCCCAGCATGAGGAAACCACTTTAATCACTGTGAGACACATGCAAAAATGTCTGAATGTCACACAAAATGAACGGCACTCCATAATTTAGGAAATTTTACCAACACCCAAATATAGTACACTTATGTGGTGTGATGAGACACAAGGTGGGAAAGGACTGTCTCTGGATTCTGATTTTACTAAGAGACCACCCATCCAAGATGGACCCCTAATGAAGGACTAGGAAACAGGGACCCTGGGTACATCGATATGGGTAGGATAACACCCTCAGACAGTCAGTGTAAATAATCACATTTTTTTATCTAGTTGAGTCCAGATAGAGATCACTAAATGTCAGAAAGGATCACTCTCTATTACAGTGTCAGAGGTCAGGACAGGTCACAGCTGGTGTTTCTGTAGTGTAGTGGTTATCACGTTCGCCTCACACGCGAAAGGTCCCCAGTTCGAAACTGGGCAGAAACAGGCCTTAGTTCTCCTTTTATATAGGACATGTGAGATGTAAAATTGATATAATATCCTGTAAATACTATTTGTATCAACAGGAAGTTTTAATGGCATTGCATCAGTGTTCATTAGGGAAACTAGTGTATTGTAAGGAATAATACAACCCTGTAAGTGGCAAGTTATTTTTGGTACAGAATTTTAACAAGACAAACATAAGCATGCAGGATGTTCGATACTAGAGTAGTAGGATCTGTAGGGGTGAGGGTGTCAGAGTGAAGTTAGCCATGCATTGGGAAGGGGGGAACATTGTGTGGAAGTGGAGGGCCCCTGTTCTAATCATCTGTCCTGGGACCCATGATCTCTGATGACGGCCTTACCTCTTCCTATACAAGCAAGTTTTCTACTGGCTGTTCCCATTGTTTGACTACACTGCTTGCTTACATGTACAACACCATCTATCTCTCCACCTTCATTCATGATTCAACAATCTTTTCCATACGCCTCCTGTATATCTTAGCAATAGCTCCTGTCGGGCACCTAACCTCTCTATGTCTTTCAGGAACAAGTCCCAGGGATGATGTCAATGAGGTTTCAGGGAGAGATAGAAAGGGGCATTGCTTCCCAGCTTCTATATTGAATGCTGTGCGGAAGCGATTTATCTGCCAGGAACCACTCATCATTGTTCTTGGCCATGACACAGGGATCTGTGACTTGCCGTAACTCCCTGCCTAAAATTAAACAAGACATTACAGTTACATCCTGTAGCCTGAAGGGGTTCATTTTATTAATTAACCATAGAGCAACAGCGAAACATAACTATAATTTACAAAGCATATTCTTGTAAATTAGTTACTAGTGAAGAGACAATTGAAGAACATTATTCAGCGTTAATTCCAAACAGTGTAGCTGCCTCGTTAGCGCAGTAGGTAGTGCGTCAGTCTCATAATCTGAAGGTCGTGAGTTCGATCCTCACATGGGGCAACCTGTCTTTTTCTCACCCCTCTCTATGTTCTTTCTATGTTGTCAAACCAGCCATATTGCTCTGAGACGACTTAGAGGTTGCACTGACAACCCAAGGTTCCAGTGAGTGGGCAAGAACTGATTCATATGGCTATTGCCCTCCTAATCACTTGAACCTGATGCTCAATAGGATTGCTGTGTTCAAAATGTGTAAGTGTCTGGGCACTTCAGCATAAAGTGATGGGAGACACCTAGTTGAGTGTAGTGTATTCCTTCATATGTAGGGATCTACTTATAGTGCAGAGGAGGTTTAGTTGAGATCAGATCTTCCCTAACACCAATACATCAAAAGTAAAATTGATCTTGTAACTATACAAGGTCTCCAACGTAATAGCAAAAAAGTAAAACTTAGATCAAACAAAAAACAAATTTAAAGATAAAAAAATGATGAAAACAAAATCTGACACTATTCCCTGTCCTTCTTCCCAGCATGAGGAAACCACTTTAATCACTGTGAGACACATGCAAAAATGTCTGAATGTCACACAAAATGAACGGCACTCCATAATTTAGGAAATTTTACCAACATCCAAATATAGTACACTTATGTGGTGTGAGGAGACACAAGGTAGGAAAGGACTGTCTCTGGATTCTGATTTTACTAAGAGACCACCCATCCAAGATGGACCCCTAATGAAGGACTAGGAAACAGGGACCCTGGGTACATCGATATGGGTAGGATAACACCCTCAGACAGTCAGTGTAAATAATCACATTTTTTTATCAAGTTGAGTCCAGATAGAGATCACTAAATGTCAGAAAGGATCACTCTCTATTACAGTGTCAGAGGTCAGAACAGGACACAGCTGGTGTTTCTGTAGTGTAGTGGTTATCACGTTCGCCTCACACGCGAAAGGTCCCCAGTTCGAAACTGGGCAGAAACAGGCCTTAGTTCTCCTTTTATATAGGACATGTGAGATGTAAAATTGATATAATATCCTGTAAATACTATTTGTATCAACAGGAAGTTTTAATGGCATTGCATCAGTGTTCATTAGGGAAACTAGTGTATTGAAAGGAATAATACAACCCTGTAAGTAGCAAGTTATTTTTGGTACAGAATTTTAACAAGACAAACATAAGCATGCAGGATGTTCGATACTAGAGTAGTGGGATCTGTAGGGGTGAGGGTGTCAGAGTGAAGTTAGCCATGCATTGGGAAGGGGGGAACATTGTGGGGAGGTGGAGGGCCCCTGTTCTAATCATCTGTCCTGGGACCCATGATCTCTGATGACGGCCTTACCTCTTCCTATACAAGCAAGTTTTCTACTGGCTGTTCCCATTGTTTGACTACACTGCTTGCTTACATGTACAACACCATCTATCTCTCCACCTTCATTCATGATTCAACAATCTTTTCCATACGCCTCCTGTATATCTTAGCAATAGCTCCTGTCGGGCACCTAACCTCTCTATGTCTTTCAGGAACAAGTCCCAGGGATGATGTCAATGAGGTTTCAGGGAGAGATAGAAAGGGGCATTGCTTCCCAGCTTCTATATTGAATGCTGTGCGGAAGCGATTTATCTGCCAGGAACCACTCATCATTGTTCTTGGCCATGACACAGGGATCTGTGACTTGCCGTAACTCCCTGCCTAAAATTAAACAAGACATTACAGTTACATCCTGTAGCCTGAAGGGGTTCATTTTATTAATTAACCATAGAGCAACAGCGAAACATAACTATAATTTACAAAGCATCTTCTTGTAAATTAGTTACTAGTGAAGAGACAATTGAAGAACATTATTCAGCGTTAATTCCAAACAGTGTAGCTGCCTCGTTAGCGCGTCAGTCTCATAATCTGAAGGTCGTGAGTTCGATCCTCACATGGGGCAACCTGTCTTTTTCTCACCCCTCTCTATGTTTTTTCTATGTTGTCAAACCAGCCATATTGCTCTGAGACGACTTAGAGGTTGCACTGACAACCCAAGGTTCCAGTGAGTGGGCAAGAACTGATTCATATGGCTATTGCCCTCCTAATCACTTGAACCTGATGCTCAATAGGATTGCTGTGTTCAAAATGTGTAAGTGTCTGGGCACTTCAGCATAAAGTGATGGGAGACACCTAGTTGAGTGTAGTGTATTCCTTCATATGTAGGGATCTACTTATAGTGCAGAGGAGGTTTAGTTGAGATCAGATCTTCCCTAACACCAATACATCAAAAGTAAAATTGATCTTGTAACTATACAAGGTCTCCAACGTAATAGCAAAAAAGTAAAACTTAGATCAAACAAAAAACAAATTTAAAGATAAAAAAATGATGAAAACAAAATCTGACACTATTCCCTGTCCTTCTTCCCAGCATGAGGAAACCACTTTAATCACTGTGAGACACATGCAAAAATGTCTGAATGTCACACAAAATGAACGGCACTCCATAATTTAGGAAATTTTACCAACACCCAAATATAGTACACTTATGTGGTGTGAGGAGACACAAGGTGGGAAAGGACTGTCTCTGGATTCTGATTTTACTAAGAGACCACCCATCCAAGATGGACCCCTAATGAAGGACTAGGAAACAGGGACCCTGGGTACATCGATATGGGTAGGATAACACCCTCAGACAGTCAGTGTAAATAATCACATTTTTTTATCTAGTTGAGTCCAGATAGAGATCACTAAATGTCAGAAAGGATCACTCTCTATTACAGTGTCAGAGGTCAGAACAGGACACAGCTGGTGTTTCTGTAGTGTAGTGGTTATCACGTTCGCCTCACACGCGAAAGGTCCCCAGTTCGAAACTGGGCAGAAACAGGCCTTAGTTCTCCTTTTATATAGGACATGTGAGATGTAAAATTGATATAATATCCTGTAAATACTATTTGTATCAACAGGAAGTTTTAATGGCATTGCATCAGTGTTCATTAGGGAAACTAGTGTATTGAAAGGAATAATACAACCCTGTAAGTAGCAAGTTATTTTTGGTACAGAATTTTAACAAGACAAACATAAGCATGCAGGATGTTCGATACTAGAGTAGTGGGATCTGTAGGGGTGAGGGTGTCAGAGTGAAGTTAGCCATGCATTGGGAAGGGGGGAACATTGTGGGGAGGTGGAGGGCCCCTGTTCTAATCATCTGTCCTGGGACCCATGATCTCTGATGACGGCCTTACCTCTTCCTATACAAGCAAGTTTTCTACTGGCTGTTCCCATTGTTTGACTACACTGCTTGCTTACATGTACAACACCATCTATCTCTCCACCTTCATTCATGATTCAACAATCTTTTCCATACGCCTCCTGTATATCTTAGCAATAGCTCCTGTCGGGCACCTAACCTCTCTATGTCTTTCAGGAACAAGTCCCAGGGATGATGTCAATGAGGTTTCAGGGAGAGATAGAAAGGGGCATTGCTTCCCAGCTTCTATATTGAATGCTGTGCGGAAGCGATTTATCTGCCAGGAACCACTCATCATTGTTCTTGGCCATGACACAGGGATCTGTGACTTGCCGTAACTCCCTGCCTAAAATTAAACAAGACATTACAGTTACATCCTGTAGCCTGAAGGGGTTCATTTTATTAATTAACCATAGAGCAACAGCGAAACATAACTATAATTTACAAAGCATCTTCTTGTAAATTAGTTACTAGTGAAGAGACAATTGAAGAACATTATTCAGCGTTAATTCCAAACAGTGTAGCTGCCTCGTTAGCGCGTCAGTCTCATAATCTGAAGGTCGTGAGTTCGATCCTCACATGGGGCAACCTGTCTTTTTCTCACCCCTCTCTATGTTTTTTCTATGTTGTCAAACCAGCCATATTGCTCTGAGACGACTTAGAGGTTGCACTGACAACCCAAGGTTCCAGTGAGTGGGCAAGAACTGATTCATATGGCTATTGCCCTCCTAATCACTTGAACCTGATGCTCAATAGGATTGCTGTGTTCAAAATGTGTAAGTGTCTGGGCACTTCAGCATAAAGTGATGGGAGACACCTAGTTGAGTGTAGTGTATTCCTTCATATGTAGGGATCTACTTATAGTGCAGAGGAGGTTTAGTTGAGATCAGATCTTCCCTAACACCAATACATCAAAAGTAAAATTGATCTTGTAACTATACAAGGTCTCCAACGTAATAGCAAAAAAGTAAAACTTAGATCAAACAAAAAACAAATTTAAAGATAAAAAAATGATGAAAACAAAATCTGACACTATTCCCTGTCCTTCTTCCCAGCATGAGGAAACCACTTTAATCACTGTGAGACACATGCAAAAATGTCTGAATGTCACACAAAATGAACGGCACTCCATAATTTAGGAAATTTTACCAACACCCAAATATAGTACACTTATGTGGTGTGAGGAGACACAAGGTGGGAAAGGACTGTCTCTGGATTCTGATTTTACTAAGAGACCACCCATCCAAGATGGACCCCTAATGAAGGACTAGGAAACAGGGACCCTGGGTACATCGATATGGGTAGGATAACACCCTCAGACAGTCAGTGTAAATAATCACATTTTTTTATCTAGTTGAGTCCAGATAGAGATCACTAAATGTCAGAAAGGATCACTCTCTATTACAGTGTCAGAGGTCAGGACAGGTCACAGCTGGTGTTTCTGTAGTGTAGTGGTTATCACATTCGCCTCACACGCGAAAGGTCCCCAGTTCAAAACTGGGCAGAAACAGGCCTTAGTTCTCCTTTTATATAGGACATGTGAGATGTAAAATTGATATAATATCCTGTAAATACTATTTGTATCAACAGGAAGTTTTAATGGCATTGCATCAGTGTTCATTAGGGAAACTAGTGTATTGTAAGGAATAATACAACCCTGTAAGTGGCAAGTTATTTTTGGTACAGAATTTTAACAAGACAAACATAAGCATGCAGGATGTTCGATACTAGAGTAGTGGGATCTGTAGGGGTGAGGGTGTCAGAGTGAAGTTAGCCATGCATTGGGAAGGGGGGAACATTGTGGGGAAGTGGAGGGCCCCTGTTCTAATCATCTGTCCTGGGACCCATGATCTCTGATGACGGCCTTACCTCTTCCTATACAAGCAAGTTTTCTACTGGCTGTTCCCATTGTTTGACTACACTGCTTGCTTACATGTACAACACCATCTATCTCTCCACCTTCATTCATGATTCAACAATCTTTTCCATACGCCTCCTGTATATCTTAGCAATAGCTCCTGTCGGGCACCTAACCTCTCTATGTCTTTCAGGAACAAGTCCCAGGGATGATGTCAATGAGGTTTCAGGGAGAGATAGAAAGGGGCATTGCTTCCCAGCTTCTATATTGAATGCTGTGCGGAAGCGATTTATCTGCCAGGAACCACTCATCATTGTTCTTGGCCATGACACAGGGATCTGTGACTTGCCGTAACTCCCTGCCTAAAATTAAACAAGACATTACAGTTACATCCTGTAGCCTGAAGGGGTTCATTTTATTAATTAACCATAGAGCAACAGCGAAACATAACTATAATTTACAAAGCATATTCTTGTAAATTAGTTACTAGTGAAGAGACAATTGAAGAACATTATTCAGCGTTAATTCCAAACAGTGTAGCTGCCTCGTTAGCGCAGTAGGTAGCGCGTCAGTCTCATAATCTGAAGGTCGTGAGTTCAATCCTCACATGGGGCAACCTGTCTTTTTCTCACCCCTCTCTATGTTCTTTCTATGTTGTCAAACCAGCCATATTGCTCTGAGATTACTTAGAGGTTGCACTGACAGCCCAAGGTTCCAGTGAGTGGGCAAGAACTGATTCATATGGCTATTGCCCTCCTAATCACTTGAACCTGATGCTCAATAGGATTGCTGTGTTCAAAATGTGTAAGTGTCTGGGCACTTCAGCATAAAGTGATGGGAGACACCTAGTTGAGTGTAGTGTATTCCTTCATATGTAGGGATCTACTTATAGTGCAGAGGAGGTTTAGTTGAGATCAGATCTTCCCTAACACCAATACATCAAAAGTAAAATTGATCTTGTAACTATACAAGGTCTCCAACGTAATAGCAAAAAAGTAAAACTTAGATCAAACAAAAAACAAATTTAAAGATAAAAAAATGATGAAAACAAAATCTGACACTATTCCCTGTCCTTCTTCCCAGCATGAGGAAACCACTTTAATCACTGTGAGACACATGCAAAAATGTCTGAATGTCACACAAAATGAACGGCACTCCATAATTTAGGAAATTTTACCAACACCCAAATATAGTACACTTATGTGGTGTGATGAGACACAAGGTGGGAAAGGACTGTCTCTGGATTCTGATTTTACTAAGAGACCACCCATCCAAGATGGACCCCTAATGAAGGACTAGGAAACAGGGACCCTGGGTACATCGATATGGGTAGGATAACACCCTCAGACAGTCAGTGTAAATAATCACATTTTTTTATCAAGTTGAGTCCAGATAGAGATCACTAAATGTCAGAAAGGATCACTCTCTATTACAGTGTCAGAGGTCAGGACAGGTTACAGCTGGTGTTTCTGTAGTGTAGTGGTTATCACGTTCGCCTCACACGCGAAAGGTCCCCAGTTCGAAACTGGGCAGAAACAGGCCTTAGTTCTCCTTTTATATAGAACATGTGAGATGTAAAATTGATATAATATCCTGTAAATACTATTTGTATCAACAGGAAGTTTTAATGGCATTGCATCAGTGTTCATTAGGGAAACTAGTGTATTGAAAGGAATAATACAACCCTGTAAGTAGCAAGTTATTTTTGGTACAGAATTTTAACAAGACAAACATAAGCATGCAGGATGTTCGATACTAGAGTAGTGGGATCTGTAGGGGTGAGGGTGTCAGAGTGAAGTTAGCCATGCATTGGGAAGGGGGGAACATTGTGGGGAAGTGGAGGGCCCCTGTTCTAATCATCTGTCCTGGGACCCATGATCTCTGATGACGGCCTTACCTCTTCCTATACAAGCAAGTTTTCTACTGGCTGTTCCCATTGTTTGACTACACTGCTTGCTTACATGTACAACACCATCTATCTCTCCACCTTCATTCATGATTCAACAATCTTTTCCATACGCCTCCTGTATATCTTAGCAATAGCTCCTGTCGGGCACCTAACCTCTCTATGTCTTTCAGGAACAAGTCCCAGGGATGATGTCAATGAGGTTTCAGGGAGAGATAGAAAGGGGCATTGCTTCCCAGCTTCTATATTGAATGCTGTGCGGAAGCGATTTATCTGCCAGGAACCACTCATCATTGTTCTTGGCCATGACACAGGGATCTGTGACTTGCCGTAACTCCCTGACCAAAATTAAACAAGACATTACAGTTACATCCTGTAGCCTGAAGGGGTTCATTTTATTAATTAACCATAGAGCAACAGCGAAACATAACTATAATTTACAAAGCATATTCTTGTAAATTAGTTACTAGTGAAGAGACAATTGAAGAACATTATTCAGCGTTAATTCCAAACAGTGTAGCTGCCTCGTTAGCGCAGTAGGTAGCGCGTCAGTCTCATAATCTGAAGGTCGTGAGTTCGATCCTCACATGGGGCAACCTGTCTTTTTCTCACCCCTCTCTATGTTCTTTCTATGTTGTCAAACCAGCCATATTGCTCTGAGACGACTTAGAGGTTGCACTGACAGCCCAAGGTTCCAGTGAGTGGGCAAGAACTGATTCATATGGCTATTGCCCTCCTAATCACTTGAACCTGATGCTCAATAGGATTGCTGTGTTCAAAATGTGTAAGTGTCTGGGCACTTCAGCATAAAGTGATGGGAGACACCTAGTTGAGTGTAGTGTATTCCTTCATATGTAGGGATCTACTTATAGTGCAGAGGAGGTTTAGTTGAGATCAGATCTTCCCTAACACCAATACATCAAAAGTAAAATTGATCTTGTAACTATACAAGGTCTCCAACGTAATAGCAAAAAAGTAAAACTTAGATCAAACAAAAAACAAATTTAAAGATAAAAAAATGATGAAAACAAAATCTGACACTATTCCCTGTCCTTCTTCCCAGCATGAGGAAACCACTTTAATCACTGTGAGACACATGCAAAAATGTCTGAATGTCACACAAAATGAACGGCACTCCATAATTTAGGAAATTTTACCAACACCCAAATATAGTACACTTATGTGGTGTGATGAGACACAAGGTGGGAAAGGACTGTCTCTGGATTCTGATTTTACTAAGAGACCACCCATCCAAGATGGACCCCTAATGAAGGACTAGGAAACAGGGACCCTGGGTACATCGATATGGGTAGGATAACACCCTCAGACAGTCAGTGTAAATAATCACATTTTTTTATCAAGTTGAGTCCAGATAGAGATCACTAAATGTCAGAAAGGATCACTCTCTATTACAGTGTCAGAGGTCAGGACAGGACACAGCTGGTGTTTCTGTAGTGTAGTGGTTATCACGTTCGCCTCACACGCGAAAGGTCCCCAGTTCGAAACTGGGCAGAAACAGGCCTTAGTTCTCCTTTTATATAGGACATGTGAGATGTAAAATTGATATAATATCCTGTAAACACTATTTGTATCAACAGGAAGTTTTAATGGCATTGCATCAGTGTTCATTAGGGAAACTAGTGTATTGAAAGGAATAATACAACCCTGTAAGTAGCAAGTTATTTTTGGTACAGAATTTTAACAAGACAAATATAAGCATGCAGGATGTTCGATACTAGAGTAGTGGGATCTGTAGGGTTGAGGGTGTCAGAGTGAAGTTAGCCATGCATTGGGAAGGGGGGAACATTGTGGGGAGGTGGAGGGGCCCTGTTCTAATCATCTGTCCTGGGACCCATGATCTCTGATGACAGCCTTACCTCTTCCTATACAAGCAAGTTTTCTACTGGCTGTTCCCATTGTTTGACTACACTGCTTGCTTACATGTACAACACCATGTATCTCTCCACCTTCATTCATGATTCAACAATCTTTTCCATACGCCTCCTGTATATCTTAGCAATAGCTCCTGTCGGGCACCTAACCTCTCTATGTCTTTCAGGAACAAGTCCCAGGGATGATGTCAATGAGGTTTCAGGGAGAGATAGAAAGGGGCATTGCTTCCCAGCTTCTATATTGAATGCTGTGTGGAAGCGATTTATCTGCCAGGAACCACTCATCATTGTTCTTGGCCATGACACAGGGATCTGTGACTTGCCGTAACTCCCTGCCTAAAATTAAACAAGACATTACAGTTACATCCTGTAGCCTGAAGGGGTTAATTTTATTAATTAACCATAGAGCAACAGCGAAACATAACTATAATTTACAAAGCATCTTCTTGTAAATTAGTTACTAGTGAAGAGACAATTGAAGAACATTATTCAGCGTTAATTCCAAACAGTGTAGCTGCCTCGTTAGCGCGTCAGTCTCATAATCTGAAGGTCGTGAGTTCGATCCTCACATGGGGCAACCTGTTTTTTTCTCACCCCTCTCTATGTTCTTTCTATGTTGTCAAACCAGCCATATTGCTCTGAGATGACTTAGAGGTTGCACTGACAGCCCAAGGTTCCAGTGAGTGGGCAAGAACTGATTCATATGGCTATTGCCCTCCTAATTGAACCTGATGCTCAATAGGATTGCTGTGTTCAAAATGTGTAAGTGTCTGGGCACTTCAGCATAAAGTGATGGGAGACACCTAGTTGAGTGTAGTGTATTCCTTCATATGTAGGGATCTACTTATAGTGCAGAGGAGGTTTAGTTGAGATCAGATCTTCCCTAACACCAATACATCAAAAGTAAAATTGATCTTGTAACTATACAAGGTCTCCAACGTAATAGCAAAAAAGTAAAACTTAGATCAAACAAAAAACAAATTTAAAGATAAAAAAATGATGAAAACAAAATCTGACACTATTCCCTGTCCTTCTTCCCAGCATGAGGAAACCACTTTAATCACTGTGAGACACATGCAAAAATGTCTGAATGTCACACAAAATGAACAGCACTCCATAATTTAGGAAATTTTACCAACACCCAAATATAGTACACTTATGTGGTGTGATGAGACACAAGGTGGGAAAGGACTGTCTCTGGATTCTGATTTTACTAAGAGACCACCCATCCAAGATGGACCCCTAATGAAGGACTAGGAAACAGGGACCCTGGGTACATCGATATGGGTAGGATAACACCCTCAGACAGTCAGTGTAAATAATCACATTTTTTTATCTAGTTGAGTCCAGATAGAGATCACTAAATGTCAGAAAGGATCACTCTCTATTACAGTGTCAGAGGTCAGGACAGGTCACAGCTGGTGTTTCTGTAGTGTAGTGGTTATCACGTTCGCCTCACACGCGAAAGGTCCCCAGTTCGAAACTGGGCAGAAACAGGCCTTAGTTCTCCTTTTATATAGGACATGTGAGATGTAAAATTGATATAATATCCTGTAAATACTATTTGTATCAACAGGAAGTTTTAATGGCATTGCATCAGTGTTCATTAGGGAAACTAGTGTATTGTAAGGAATAATACAACCCTGTAAGTGGCAAGTTATTTTTGGTACAGAATTTTAACAAGACAAACATAAGCATGCAGGATGTTCGATACTAGAGTAGTGGGATCTGTAGGGGTGAGGGTGTCAGAGTGAAGTTAGCCATGCATTGGGAAGGGGGGAACATTGTGTGGAAGTGGAGGGCCCCTGTTCTAATCATCTGTCCTGGGACCCATGATCTCTGATGACGGCCTTACCTCTTCCTATACAAGCAAGTTTTCTACTGGCTGTTCCCATTGTTTGACTACACTGCTTGCTTACATGTACAACACCATCTATCTCTCCACCTTCATTCATGATTCAACAATCTTTTCCATACGCCTCCTGTATATCTTAGCAATAGCTCCTGTCGGGCACCTAACCTCTCTATGTCTTTCAGGAACAAGTCCCAGGGATGATGTCAATGAGGTTTCAGGGAGAGATAGAAAGGGGCATTGCTTCCCAGCTTCTATATTGAATGCTGTGCGGAAGCGATTTATCTGCCAGGAACCACTCATCATTGTTCTTGGCCATGACACAGGGATCTGTGACTTGCCGTAACTCCCTGCCTAAAATTAAACAAGACATTACAGTTACATCCTGTAGCCTGAAGGGGTTCATTTTATTAATTAACCATAGAGCAACAGCGAAACATAACTATAATTTACAAAGCATATTCTTGTAAATTAGTTACTAGTGAAGAGACAATTGAAGAACATTATTCAGCGTTAATTCCAAACAGTGTAGCTGCCTCGTTAGCGCAGTAGGTAGCGCGTCAGTCTCATAATCTGAAGGTCGTGAGTTCGATCCTCACATGGGGCAACCTGTCTTTTTCTCACCCCTCTCTATGTTCTTTCTATGTTGTCAAACCAGCCATATTGCTCTGAGATTACTTAGAGGTTGCACTGACAGCCCAAGGTTCCAGTGAGTGGGCAAGAACTGATTCATATGGCTATTGCCCTCCTAATCACTTGAACCTGATGCTCAATAGGATTGCTGTGTTCAAAATGTGTAAGTGTCTGGGCACTTCAGCATAAAGTGATGGGAGACACCTAGTTGAGTGTAGTGTATTCCTTCATATGTAGGGATCTACTTATAGTGCAGAGGAGGTTTAGTTGAGATCAGATCTTCCCTAACACCAATACATCAAAAGTAAAATTGATCTTGTAACTATACAAGGTCTCCAACGTAATAGCAAAAAAGTAAAACTTAGATCAAACAAAAAACAAATTTAAAGATAAAAAAATGATGAAAACAAAATCTGACACTATTCCCTGTCCTTCTTCCCAGCATGAGGAAACCACTTTAATCACTGTGAGACACATGCAAAAATGTCTGAATGTCACACAAAATGAACGGCACTCCATAATTTAGGAAATTTTACCAACACCCAAATATAGTACACTTATGTGGTGTGATGAGACACAAGGTGGGAAAGGACTGTCTCTGGATTCTGATTTTACTAAGAGACCACCCATCCAAGATGGACCCCTAATGAAGGACTAGGAAACAGGGACCCTGGGTACATCGATATGGGTAGGATAACACCCTCAGACAGTCAGTGTAAATAATCACATTTTTTTATCAAGTTGAGTCCAGATAGAGATCACTAAATGTCAGAAAGGATCACTCTCTATTACAGTGTCAGAGGTCAGGACAGGTTACAGCTGGTGTTTCTGTAGTGTAGTGGTTATCACGTTCGCCTCACACGCGAAAGGTCCCCAGTTCGAAACTGGGCAGAAACAGGCCTTAGTTCTCCTTTTATATAGAACATGTGAGATGTAAAATTGATATAATATCCTGTAAATACTATTTGTATCAACAGGAAGTTTTAATGGCATTGCATCAGTGTTCATTAGGGAAACTAGTGTATTGAAAGGAATAATACAACCCTGTAAGTAGCAAGTTATTTTTGGTACAGAATTTTAACAAGACAAACATAAGCATGCAGGATGTTCGATACTAGAGTAGTGGGATCTGTAGGGGTGAGGGTGTCAGAGTGAAGTTAGCCATGCATTGGGAAGGGGGGAACATTGTGGGGAAGTGGAGGGCCCCTGTTCTAATCATCTGTCCTGGGACCCATGATCTCTGATGACGGCCTTACCTCTTCCTATACAAGCAAGTTTTCTACTGGCTGTTCCCATTGTTTGACTACACTGCTTGCTTACATGTACAACACCATCTATCTCTCCACCTTCATTCATGATTCAACAATCTTTTCCATACGCCTCCTGTATATCTTAGCAATAGCTCCTGTCGGGCACCTAACCTCTCTATGTCTTTCAGGAACAAGTCCCAGGGATGATGTCAATGAGGTTTCAGGGAGAGATAGAAAGGGGCATTGCTTCCCAGCTTCTATATTGAATGCTGTGCGGAAGCGATTTATCTGCCAGGAACCACTCATCATTGTTCTTGGCCATGACACAGGGATCTGTGACTTGCCGTAACTCCCTGACCAAAATTAAACAAGACATTACAGTTACATCCTGTAGCCTGAAGGGGTTCATTTTATTAATTAACCATAGAGCAACAGCGAAACATAACTATAATTTACAAAGCATATTCTTGTAAATTAGTTACTAGTGAAGAGACAATTGAAGAACATTATTCAGCGTTAATTCCAAACAGTGTAGCTGCCTCGTTAGCGCAGTAGGTAGCGCGTCAGTCTCATAATCTGAAGGTCGTGAGTTCGATCCTCACATGGGGCAACCTGTCTTTTTCTCACCCCTCTCTATGTTCTTTCTATGTTGTCAAACCAGCCATATTGCTCTGAGACGACTTAGAGGTTGCACTGACAGCCCAAGGTTCCAGTGAGTGGGCAAGAACTGATTCATATGGCTATTGCCCTCCTAATCACTTGAACCTGATGCTCAATAGGATTGCTGTGTTCAAAATGTGTAAGTGTCTGGGCACTTCAGCATAAAGTGATGGGAGACACCTAGTTGAGTGTAGTGTATTCCTTCATATGTAGGGATCTACTTATAGTGCAGAGGAGGTTTAGTTGAGATCAGATCTTCCCTAACACCAATACATCAAAAGTAAAATTGATCTTGTAACTATACAAGGTCTCCAACGTAATAGCAAAAAAGTAAAACTTAGATCAAACAAAAAACAAATTTAAAGATAAAAAAATGATGAAAACAAAATCTGACACTATTCCCTGTCCTTCTTCCCAGCATGAGGAAACCACTTTAATCACTGTGAGACACATGCAAAAATGTCTGAATGTCACACAAAATGAACGGCACTCCATAATTTAGGAAATTTTACCAACACCCAAATATAGTACACTTATGTGGTGTGATGAGACACAAGGTGGGAAAGGACTGTCTCTGGATTCTGATTTTACTAAGAGACCACCCATCCAAGATGGACCCCTAATGAAGGACTAGGAAACAGGGACCCTGGGTACATCGATATGGGTAGGATAACACCCTCAGACAGTCAGTGTAAATAATCACATTTTTTTATCAAGTTGAGTCCAGATAGAGATCACTAAATGTCAGAAAGGATCACTCTCTATTACAGTGTCAGAGGTCAGGACAGGACACAGCTGGTGTTTCTGTAGTGTAGTGGTTATCACGTTCGCCTCACACGCGAAAGGTCCCCAGTTCAAAACTGGGCAGAAACAGGCCTTAGTTCTCCTTTTATATAGGACATGTGAGATGTAAAATTGATATAATATCCTGTAAACACTATTTGTATCAACAGGAAGTTTTAATGGCATTGCATCAGTGTTCATTAGGGAAACTAGTGTATTGAAAGGAATAATACAACCCTGTAAGTAGCAAGTTATTTTTGGTACAGAATTTTAACAAGACAAATATAAGCATGCAGGATGTTCGATACTAGAGTAGTGGGATCTGTAGGGTTGAGGGTGTCAGAGTGAAGTTAGCCATGCATTGGGAAGGGGGGAACATTGTGGGGAGGTGGAGGGGCCCTGTTCTAATCATCTGTCCTGGGACCCATGATCTCTGATGACAGCCTTACCTCTTCCTATACAAGCAAGTTTTCTACTGGCTGTTCCCATTGTTTGACTACACTGCTTGCTTACATGTACAACACCATGTATCTCTCCACCTTCATTCATGATTCAACAATCTTTTCCATACGCCTCCTGTATATCTTAGCAATAGCTCCTGTCGGGCACCTAACCTCTCTATGTCTTTCAGGAACAAGTCCCAGGGATGATGTCAATGAGGTTTCAGGGAGAGATAGAAAGGGGCATTGCTTCCCAGCTTCTATATTGAATGCTGTGTGGAAGCGATTTATCTGCCAGGAACCACTCATCATTGTTCTTGGCCATGACACAGGGATCTGTGACTTGCCGTAACTCCCTGCCTAAAATTAAACAAGACATTACAGTTACATCCTGTAGCCTGAAGGGGTTAATTTTATTAATTAACCATAGAGCAACAGCGAAACATAACTATAATTTACAAAGCATCTTCTTGTAAATTAGTTACTAGTGAAGAGACAATTGAAGAACATTATTCAGCGTTAATTCCAAACAGTGTAGCTGCCTCGTTAGCGCGTCAGTCTCATAATCTGAAGGTCGTGAGTTCGATCCTCACATGGGGCAACCTGTTTTTTTCTCACCCCTCTCTATGTTCTTTCTATGTTGTCAAACCAGCCATATTGCTCTGAGATGACTTAGAGGTTGCACTGACAGCCCAAGGTTCCAGTGAGTGGGCAAGAACTGATTCATATGGCTATTGCCCTCCTAATTGAACCTGATGCTCAATAGGATTGCTGTGTTCAAAATGTGTAAGTGTCTGGGCACTTCAGCATAAAGTGATGGGAGACACCTAGTTGAGTGTAGTGTATTCCTTCATATGTAGGGATCTACTTATAGTGCAGAGGAGGTTTAGTTGAGATCAGATCTTCCCTAACACCAATACATCAAAAGTAAAATTGATCTTGTAACTATACAAGGTCTCCAACGTAATAGCAAAAAAGTAAAACTTAGATCAAACAAAAAACAAATTTAAAGATAAAAAAATGATGAAAACAAAATCTGACACTATTCCCTGTCCTTCTTCCCAGCATGAGGAAACCACTTTAATCACTGTGAGACACATGCAAAAATGTCTGAATGTCACACAAAATGAACAGCACTCCATAATTTAGGAAATTTTACCAACACCCAAATATAGTACACTTATGTGGTGTGATGAGACACAAGGTGGGAAAGGACTGTCTCTGGATTCTGATTTTACTAAGAGACCACCCATCCAAGATGGACCCCTAATGAAGGACTAGGAAACAGGGACCCTGGGTACATCGATATGGGTAGGATAACACCCTCAGACAGTCAGTGTAAATAATCACATTTTTTTATCTAGTTGAGTCCAGATAGAGATCACTAAATGTCAGAAAGGATCACTCTCTATTACAGTGTCAGAGGTCAGGACAGGTCACAGCTGGTGTTTCTGTAGTGTAGTGGTTATCACGTTCGCCTCACACGCGAAAGGTCCCCAGTTCGAAACTGGGCAGAAACAGGCCTTAGTTCTCCTTTTATATAGGACATGTGAGATGTAAAATTGATATAATATCCTGTAAATACTATTTGTATCAACAGGAAGTTTTAATGGCATTGCATCAGTGTTCATTAGGGAAACTAGTGTATTGTAAGGAATAATACAACCCTGTAAGTGGCAAGTTATTTTTGGTACAGAATTTTAACAAGACAAACATAAGCATGCAGGATGTTCGATACTAGAGTAGTGGGATCTGTAGGGGTGAGGGTGTCAGAGTGAAGTTAGCCATGCATTGGGAAGGGGGGAACATTGTGTGGAAGTGGAGGGCCCCTGTTCTAATCATCTGTCCTGGGACCCATGATCTCTGATGACGGCCTTACCTCTTCCTATACAAGCAAGTTTTCTACTGGCTGTTCCCATTGTTTGACTACACTGCTTGCTTACATGTACAACACCATCTATCTCTCCACCTTCATTCATGATTCAACAATCTTTTCCATACGCCTCCTGTATATCTTAGCAATAGCTCCTGTCGGGCACCTAACCTCTCTATGTCTTTCAGGAACAAGTCCCAGGGATGATGTCAATGAGGTTTCAGGGAGAGATAGAAAGGGGCATTGCTTCCCAGCTTCTATATTGAATGCTGTGCGGAAGCGATTTATCTGCCAGGAACCACTCATCATTGTTCTTGGCCATGACACAGGGATCTGTGACTTGCCGTAACTCCCTGCCTAAAATTAAACAAGACATTACAGTTACATCCTGTAGCCTGAAGGGGTTCATTTTATTAATTAACCATAGAGCAACAGCGAAACATAACTATAATTTACAAAGCATATTCTTGTAAATTAGTTACTAGTGAAGAGACAATTGAAGAACATTATTCAGCGTTAATTCCAAACAGTGTAGCTGCCTCGTTAGCGCAGTAGGTAGTGCGTCAGTCTCATAATCTGAAGGTCATGAGTTCGATCCTCACATGGGGCAACCTGTCTTTTTCTCACCCCTCTCTATGTTCTTTCTATGTTGTCAAACCAGCCATATTGCTCTGAGACGACTTAGAGGTTGCACTGACAACCCAAGGTTCCAGTGAGTGGGCAAGAACTGATTCATATGGCTATTGCCCTCCTAATCACTTGAACCTGATGCTCAATAGGATTGCTGTGTTCAAAATGTGTAAGTGTCTGGGCACTTCAGCATAAAGTGATGGGAGACACCTAGTTGAGTGTAGTGTATTCCTTCATATGTAGGGATCTACTTATAGTGCAGAGGAGGTTTAGTTGAGATCAGATCTTCCCTAACACCAATACATCAAAAGTAAAATTGATCTTGTAACTATACAAGGTCTCCAACGTAATAGCAAAAAAGTAAAACTTAGATCAAACAAAAAACAAATTTAAAGATAAAAAAATGATGAAAACAAAATCTGACACTATTCCCTGTCCTTCTTCCCAGCATGAGGAAACCACTTTAATCACTGTGAGACACATGCAAAAATGTCTGAATGTCACACAAAATGAACAGCACTCCATAATTTAGGAAATTTTACCAACACCCAAATATAGTACACTTATGTGGTGTGATGAGACACAAGGTGGGAAAGGACTGTCTCTGGATTCTGATTTTACTAAGAGACCACCCATCCAAGATGGACCCCTAATGAAGGACTAGGAAACAGGGACCCTGGGTACATCGATATGGGTAGGATAACACCCTCAGACAGTCAGTGTAAATAATCACATTTTTTTATCTAGTTGAGTCCAGATAGAGATCACTAAATGTCAGAAAGGATCACTCTCTATTACAGTGTCAGAGGTCAGGACAGGTCACAGCTGGTGTTTCTGTAGTGTAGTGGTTATCACGTTCGCCTCACACGCGAAAGGTCCCCAGTTCGAAACTGGGCAGAAACAGGCCTTAGTTCTCCTTTTATATAGGACATGTGAGATGTAAAATTGATATAATATCCTGTAAATACTATTTGTATCAACAGGAAGTTTTAATGGCATTGCATCAGTGTTCATTAGGGAAACTAGTGTATTGTAAGGAATAATACAACCCTGTAAGTGGCAAGTTATTTTTGGTACAGAATTTTAACAAGACAAACATAAGCATGCAGGATGTTCGATACTAGAGTAGTGGGATCTGTAGGGGTGAGGGTGTCAGAGTGAAGTTAGCCATGCATTGGGAAGGGGGGAACATTGTGTGGAAGTGGAGGGCCCCTGTTCTAATCATCTGTCCTGGGACCCATGATCTCTGATGACGGCCTTACCTCTTCCTATACAAGCAAGTTTTCTACTGGCTGTTCCCATTGTTTGACTACACTGCTTGCTTACATGTACAACACCATCTATCTCTCCACCTTCATTCATGATTCAACAATCTTTTCCATACGCCTCCTGTATATCTTAGCAATAGCTCCTGTCGGGCACCTAACCTCTCTATGTCTTTCAGGAACAAGTCCCAGGGATGATGTCAATGAGGTTTCAGGGAGAGATAGAAAGGGGCATTGCTTCCCAGCTTCTATATTGAATGCTGTGCGGAAGCGATTTATCTGCCAGGAACCACTCATCATTGTTCTTGGCCATGACACAGGGATCTGTGACTTGCCGTAACTCCCTGCCTAAAATTAAACAAGACATTACAGTTACATCCTGTAGCCTGAAGGGGTTCATTTTATTAATTAACCATAGAGCAACAGCGAAACATAACTATAATTTACAAAGCATATTCTTGTAAATTAGTTACTAGTGAAGAGACAATTGAAGAACATTATTCAGCGTTAATTCCAAACAGTGTAGCTGCCTCGTTAGCGCAGTAGGTAGTGCGTCAGTCTCATAATCTGAAGGTCATGAGTTCGATCCTCACATGGGGCAACCTGTCTTTTTCTCACCCCTCTCTATGTTCTTTCTATGTTGTCAAACCAGCCATATTGCTCTGAGACGACTTAGAGGTTGCACTGACAACCCAAGGTTCCAGTGAGTGGGCAAGAACTGATTCATATGGCTATTGCCCTCCTAATCACTTGAACCTGATGCTCAATAGGATTGCTGTGTTCAAAATGTGTAAGTGTCTGGGCACTTCAGCATAAAGTGATGGGAGACACCTAGTTGAGTGTAGTGTATTCCTTCATATGTAGGGATCTACTTATAGTGCAGAGGAGGTTTAGTTGAGATCAGATCTTCCCTAACACCAATACATCAAAAGTAAAATTGATCTTGTAACTATACAAGGTCTCCAACGTAATAGCAAAAAAGTAAAACTTAGATCAAACAAAAAACAAATTTAAAGATAAAAAAATGATGAAAACAAAATCTGACACTATTCCCTGTCCTTCTTCCCAGCATGAGGAAACCACTTTAATCACTGTGAGACACATGCAAAAATGTCTGAATGTCACACAAAATGAACAGCACTCCATAATTTAGGAAATTTTACCAACACCCAAATATAGTACACTTATGTGGTGTGATGAGACACAAGGTGGGAAAGGACTGTCTCTGGATTCTGATTTTACTAAGAGACCACCCATCCAAGATGGACCCCTAATGAAGGACTAGGAAACAGGGACCCTGGGTACATCGATATGGGTAGGATAACACCCTCAGACAGTCAGTGTAAATAATCACATTTTTTTATCTAGTTGAGTCCAGATAGAGATCACTAAATGTCAGAAAGGATCACTCTCTATTACAGTGTCAGAGGTCAGGACAGGTCACAGCTGGTGTTTCTGTAGTGTAGTGGTTATCACGTTCGCCTCACACGCGAAAGGTCCCCAGTTCGAAACTGGGCAGAAACAGGCCTTAGTTCTCCTTTTATATAGGACATGTGAGATGTAAAATTGATATAATATCCTGTAAATACTATTTGTATCAACAGGAAGTTTTAATGGCATTGCATCAGTGTTCATTAGGGAAACTAGTGTATTGTAAGGAATAATACAACCCTGTAAGTGGCAAGTTATTTTTGGTACAGAATTTTAACAAGACAAACATAAGCATGCAGGATGTTCGATACTAGAGTAGTGGGATCTGTAGGGGTGAGGGTGTCAGAGTGAAGTTAGCCATGCATTGGGAAGGGGGGAACATTGTGTGGAAGTGGAGGGCCCCTGTTCTAATCATCTGTCCTGGGACCCATGATCTCTGATGACGGCCTTACCTCTTCCTATACAAGCAAGTTTTCTACTGGCTGTTCCCATTGTTTGACTACACTGCTTGCTTACATGTACAACACCATCTATCTCTCCACCTTCATTCATGATTCAACAATCTTTTCCATACGCCTCCTGTATATCTTAGCAATAGCTCCTGTCGGGCACCTAACCTCTCTATGTCTTTCAGGAACAAGTCCCAGGGATGATGTCAATGAGGTTTCAGGGAGAGATAGAAAGGGGCATTGCTTCCCAGCTTCTATATTGAATGCTGTGCGGAAGCGATTTATCTGCCAGGAACCACTCATCATTGTTCTTGGCCATGACACAGGGATCTGTGACTTGCCGTAACTCCCTGCCTAAAATTAAACAAGACATTACAGTTACATCCTGTAGCCTGAAGGGGTTCATTTTATTAATTAACCATAGAGCAACAGCGAAACATAACTATAATTTACAAAGCATATTCTTGTAAATTAGTTACTAGTGAAGAGACAATTGAAGAACATTATTCAGCGTTAATTCCAAACAGTGTAGCTGCCTCGTTAGCGCAGTAGGTAGTGCGTCAGTCTCATAATCTGAAGGTCATGAGTTCGATCCTCACATGGGGCAACCTGTCTTTTTCTCACCCCTCTCTATGTTCTTTCTATGTTGTCAAACCAGCCATATTGCTCTGAGACGACTTAGAGGTTGCACTGACAACCCAAGGTTCCAGTGAGTGGGCAAGAACTGATTCATATGGCTATTGCCCTCCTAATCACTTGAACCTGATGCTCAATAGGATTGCTGTGTTCAAAATGTGTAAGTGTCTGGGCACTTCAGCATAAAGTGATGGGAGACACCTAGTTGAGTGTAGTGTATTCCTTCATATGTAGGGATCTACTTATAGTGCAGAGGAGGTTTAGTTGAGATCAGATCTTCCCTAACACCAATACATCAAAAGTAAAATTGATCTTGTAACTATACAAGGTCTCCAACGTAATAGCAAAAAAGTAAAACTTAGATCAAACAAAAAACAAATTTAAAGATAAAAAAATGATGAAAACAAAATCTGACACTATTCCCTGTCCTTCTTCCCAGCATGAGGAAACCACTTTAATCACTGTGAGACACATGCAAAAATGTCTGAATGTCACACAAAATGAACGGCACTCCATAATTTAGGAAATTTTACCAACACCCAAATATAGTACACTTATGTGGTGTGATGAGACACAAGGTGGGAAAGGACTGTCTCTGGATTCTGATTTTACTAAGAGACCACCCATCCAAGATGGACCCCTAATGAAGGACTAGGAAACAGGGACCCTGGGTACATCGATATGGGTAGGATAACACCCTCAGACAGTCAGTGTAAATAATCACATTTTTTTATCAAGTTGAGTCCAGATAGAGATCACTAAATGTCAGAAAGGATCACTCTCTATTACAGTGTCAGAGGTCAGAACAGGACACAGCTGGTGTTTCTGTAGTGTAGTGGTTATCACGTTCGCCTCACACGCGAAAGGTCCCCAGTTCGAAACTGGGCAGAAACAGGCCTTAGTTCTCCTTTTATATAGGACATGTGAGATGTAAAATTGATATAATATCCTGTAAATACTATTTGTATCAACAGGAAGTTTTAATGGCATTGCATCAGTGTTCATTAGGGAAACTAGTGTATTGAAAGGAATAATACAACCCTGTAAGTAGCAAGTTATTTTTGGTACAGAATTTTAACAAGACAAACATAAGCATGCAGGATGTTCGATACTAGAGTAGTGGGATCTGTAGGGGTGAGGGTGTCAGAGTGAAGTTAGCCATGCATTGGGAAGGGGGGAACATTGTGGGGAGGTGGAGGGCCCCTGTTCTAATCATCTGTCCTGGGACCCATGATCTCTGATGACGGCCTTACCTCTTCCTATACAAGCAAGTTTTCTACTGGCTGTTCCCATTGTTTGACTACACTGCTTGCTTACATGTACAACACCATCTATCTCTCCACCTTCATTCATGATTCAACAATCTTTTCCATACGCCTCCTGTATATCTTAGCAATAGCTCCTGTCGGGCACCTAACCTCTCTATGTCTTTCAGGAACAAGTCCCAGGGATGATGTCAATGAGGTTTCAGGGAGAGATAGAAAGGGGCATTGCTTCCCAGCTTCTATATTGAATGCTGTGCGGAAGCGATTTATCTGCCAGGAACCACTCATCATTGTTCTTGGCCATGACACAGGGATCTGTGACTTGCCGTAACTCCCTGCCTAAAATTAAACAAGACATTACAGTTACATCCTGTAGCCTGAAGGGGTTCATTTTATTAATTAACCATAGAGCAACAGCGAAACATAACTATAATTTACAAAGCATCTTCTTGTAAATTAGTTACTAGTGAAGAGACAATTGAAGAACATTATTCAGCGTTAATTCCAAACAGTGTAGCTGCCTCGTTAGCGCAGTAGGTAGCGCGTCAGTCTCATAATCTGAAGGTCGTGAGTTCGATCCTCACATGGGGCAACCTGTCTTTTTCTCACCCCTCTCTATGTTTTTTCTATGTTGTCAAACCAGCCATATTGCTCTGAGACGACTTAGAGGTTGCACTGACAACCCAAGGTTCCAGTGAGTGGGCAAGAACTGATTCATATGGCTATTGCCCTCCTAATCACTTGAACCTGATGCTCAATAGGATTGCTGTGTTCAAAATGTGTAAGTGTCTGGGCACTTCAGCATAAAGTGATGGGAGACACCTAGTTGAGTGTAGTGTATTCCTTCATATGTAGGGATCTACTTATAGTGCAGAGGAGGTTTAGTTGAGATCAGATCTTCCCTAACACCAATACATCAAAAGTAAAATTGATCTTGTAACTATACAAGGTCTCCAATGTAATAGCAAAAAAGTAAAACTTAGATCAAACAAAAAACAAATTTAAAGATAAAAAAATGATGAAAACAAAATCTGACACTATTCCCTGTCCTTCTTCCCAGCATGAGGAAACCACTTTAATCACTGTGAGACACATGCAAAAATGTCTGAATGTCACACAAAATGAACGGCACTCCATAATTTAGGAAATTTTACCAACACCCAAATATAGTACACTTATGTGGTGTGAGGAGACACAAGGTGGGAAAGGACTGTCTCTGGATTCTGATTTTACTAAGAGACCACCCATCCAATATGGACCCCTAATGAAGGACTAGGAAACAGGGACCCTGGGTACATCGATATGGGTAGGATAACACCCTCAGACAGTCAGTGTAAATAATCACATTTTTTTATCTAGTTGAGTCCAGATAGAGATCACTAAATGTCAGAAAGGATCACTCTCTATTACAGTGTCAGAGGTCAGGACAGGTCACAGCTGGTGTTTCTGTAGTGTAGTGGTTATCACGTTCGCCTCACACGCGAAAAGTCCCCAGTTCGAAACTGGGCAGAAACAGGCCTTAGTTCTCCTTTTATATAGGACATGTGAGATGTAAAATTGATATAGTATCCTGTAAATACTATTTGTATCAACAGGAAGTTTTAATGGCATTGCATCAGTGTTCATTAGGGAAACTAGTGTATTGTAAGGAATAATACAACCCTGTAAGTGGCAAGTTATTTTTGGTACAGAATTTTAACAAGACAAACATAAGCATGCAGGATGTTCGATACTAGAGTAGTGGGATCTGTAGGGGTGAGGGTGTCAGAGTGAAGTTAGCCATGCATTGGGAAGGGGGGAACATTGTGGGGAAGTGGAGGGCCCCTGTTCTAATCATCTGTCCTGGGACCCATGATCTCTGATGACGGCCTTACCTCTTCCTATACAAGCAAGTTTTCTACTGGCTGTTCCCATTGTTTGACTACACTGCTTGCTTACATGTACAACACCATCTATCTCTCCACCTTCATTCATGATTCAACAATCTTTTCCATACGCCTCCTGTATATCTTAGCAATAGCTCCTGTCGGGCACCTAACCTCTCTATGTCTTTCAGGAACAAGTCCCAGGGATGATGTCAATGAGGTTTCAGGGAGAGATAGAAAGGGGCATTGCTTCCCAGCTTCTATATTGAATGCTGTGCGGAAGCGATTTATCTGCCAGGAACCACTCATCATTGTTCTTGGCCATGACACAGGGATCTGTGACTTGCCGTAACTCCCTGCCTAAAATTAAACAAGACATTACAGTTACATCCTGTAGCCTGAAGGGGTTCATTTTATTAATTAACCATAGAGCAACAGCGAAACATAACTATAATTTACAAAGCATATTCTTGTAAATTAGTTACTAGTGAAGAGACAATTGAAGAACATTATTCAGCGTTAATTCCAAACAGTGTAGCTGCCTCGTTAGCGCAGTAGGTAGCGCGTCAGTCTCATAATCTGAAGGTCGTGAGTTCGATCCTCACATGGGGCAACCTGTCTTTTTCTCACCCCTCTCTATGTTCTTTCTATGTTGTCAAACCAGCCATATTGCTCTGAGATTACTTAGAGGTTGCACTGACAGCCCAAGGTTCCAGTGAGTGGGCAAGAACTGATTCATATGGCTATTGCCCTCCTAATCACTTGAACCTGATGCTCAATAGGATTGCTGTGTTCAAAATGTGTAAGTGTCTGGGCACTTCAGCATAAAGTGATGGGAGACACCTAGTTGAGTGTAGTGTATTCCTTCATATGTAGGGATCTACTTATAGTGCAGAGGAGGTTTAGTTGAGATCAGATCTTCCCTAACACCAATACATCAAAAGTAAAATTGATCTTGTAACTATACAAGGTCTCCAATGTAATAGCAAAAAAGTAAAACTTAGATCAAACAAAAAACAAATTTAAAGATAAAAAAATGATGAAAACAAAATCTGACACTATTCCCTGTCCTTCTTCCCAGCATGAGGAAACCACTTTAATCACTGTGAGACACATGCAAAAATGTCTGAATGTCACACAAAATGAACGGCACTCCATAATTTAGGAAATTTTACCAACACCCAAATATAGTACACTTATGTGGTGTGAGGAGACACAAGGTGGGAAAGGACTGTCTCTGGATTCTGATTTTACTAAGAGACCACCCATCCAATATGGACCCCTAATGAAGGACTAGGAAACAGGGACCCTGGGTACATCGATATGGGTAGGATAACACCCTCAGACAGTCAGTGTAAATAATCACATTTTTTTATCTAGTTGAGTCCAGATAGAGATCACTAAATGTCAGAAAGGATCACTCTCTATTACAGTGTCAGAGGTCAGGACAGGTCACAGCTGGTGTTTCTGTAGTGTAGTGGTTATCACGTTCGCCTCACACGCGAAAAGTCCCCAGTTCGAAACTGGGCAGAAACAGGCCTTAGTTCTCCTTTTATATAGGACATGTGAGATGTAAAATTGATATAGTATCCTGTAAATACTATTTGTATCAACAGGAAGTTTTAATGGCATTGCATCAGTGTTCATTAGGGAAACTAGTGTATTGTAAGGAATAATACAACCCTGTAAGTGGCAAGTTATTTTTGGTACAGAATTTTAACAAGACAAACATAAGCATGCAGGATGTTCGATACTAGAGTAGTGGGATCTGTAGGGGTGAGGGTGTCAGAGTGAAGTTAGCCATGCATTGGGAAGGGGGGAACATTGTGGGGAAGTGGAGGGCCCCTGTTCTAATCATCTGTCCTGGGACCCATGATCTCTGATGACGGCCTTACCTCTTCCTATACAAGCAAGTTTTCTACTGGCTGTTCCCATTGTTTGACTACACTGCTTGCTTACATGTACAACACCATCTATCTCTCCACCTTCATTCATGATTCAACAATCTTTTCCATACGCCTCCTGTATATCTTAGCAATAGCTCCTGTCGGGCACCTAACCTCTCTATGTCTTTCAGGAACAAGTCCCAGGGATGATGTCAATGAGGTTTCAGGGAGAGATAGAAAGGGGCATTGCTTCCCAGCTTCTATATTGAATGCTGTGCGGAAGCGATTTATCTGCCAGGAACCACTCATCATTGTTCTTGGCCATGACACAGGGATCTGTGACTTGCCGTAACTCCCTGCCTAAAATTAAACAAGACATTACAGTTACATCCTGTAGCCTGAAGGGGTTCATTTTATTAATTAACCATAGAGCAACAGCGAAACATAACTATAATTTACAAAGCATATTCTTGTAAATTAGTTACTAGTGAAGAGACAATTGAAGAACATTATTCAGCGTTAATTCCAAACAGTGTAGCTGCCTCGTTAGCGCAGTAGGTAGCGCTTCAGTCTCATAATCTGAAGGTCGTGAGTTCGATCCTCACATGGGGCAACCTGTCTTTTTCTCACCCCTCTCTATGTTCTTTCTATGTTGTCAAACCAGCCATATTGCTCTGAGACGACTTAGAGGTTGCACTTACAACCCAAGGTTCCAGTGAGTGGGCAAGAACTGATTCATATGGCTATTGCCCTCCTAATCACTTGAACCTGATGCTCAATAGGATTGCTGTGTTCAAAATGTGTAAGTGTCTGGGCACTTCAGCATAAAGTGATGGGAGACACCTAGTTGAGTGTAGTGTATTCCTTCATATGTAGGGATCTACTTATAGTGCAGAGGAGGTTTAGTTGAGATCAGATCTTCCCTAACACCAATACATCAAAAGTAAAATTGATCTTGTAACTATACAAGGTCTCCAATGTAATAGCAAAAAAGTAAAACTTAGATCAAACAAAAAACAAATTTAAAGATAAAAAAATGATGAAAACAAAATCTGACACTATTCCCTGTCCTTCTTCCCAGCATGAGGAAACCACTTTAATCACTGTGAGACACATGCAAAAATGTCTGAATGTCACACAAAATGAACGGCACTCCATAATTTAGGAAATTTTACCAACACCCAAATATAGTACACTTATGTGGTGTGAGGAGACACAAGGTGGGAAAGGACTGTCTCTGGATTCTGATTTTACTAAGAGACCACCCATCCAATATGGACCCCTAATGAAGGACTAGGAAACAGGGACCCTGGGTACATCGATATGGGTAGGATAACACCCTCAGACAGTCAGTGTAAATAATCACATTTTTTTATCTAGTTGAGTCCAGATAGAGATCACTAAATGTCAGAAAGGATCACTCTCTATTACAGTGTCAGAGGTCAGGACAGGTCACAGCTGGTGTTTCTGTAGTGTAGTGGTTATCACGTTCGCCTCACACGCGAAAAGTCCCCAGTTCGAAACTGGGCAGAAACAGGCCTTAGTTCTCCTTTTATATAGGACATGTGAGATGTAAAATTGATATAGTATCCTGTAAATACTATTTGTATCAACAGGAAGTTTTAATGGCATTGCATCAGTGTTCATTAGGGAAACTAGTGTATTGTAAGGAATAATACAACCCTGTAAGTGGCAAGTTATTTTTGGTACAGAATTTTAACAAGACAAACATAAGCATGCAGGATGTTCGATACTAGAGTAGTGGGATCTGTAGGGGTGAGGGTGTCAGAGTGAAGTTAGCCATGCATTGGGAAGGGGGGAACATTGTGGGGAAGTGGAGGGCCCCTGTTCTAATCATCTGTCCTGGGACCCATGATCTCTGATGACGGCCTTACCTCTTCCTATACAAGCAAGTTTTCTACTGGCTGTTCCCATTGTTTGACTACACTGCTTGCTTACATGTACAACACCATCTATCTCTCCACCTTCATTCATGATTCAACAATCTTTTCCATACGCCTCCTGTATATCTTAGCAATAGCTCCTGTCGGGCACCTAACCTCTCTATGTCTTTCAGGAACAAGTCCCAGGGATGATGTCAATGAGGTTTCAGGGAGAGATAGAAAGGGGCATTGCTTCCCAGCTTCTATATTGAATGCTGTGCGGAAGCGATTTATCTGCCAGGAACCACTCATCATTGTTCTTGGCCATGACACAGGGATCTGTGACTTGCCGTAACTCCCTGCCTAAAATTAAACAAGACATTACAGTTACATCCTGTAGCCTGAAGGGGTTAATTGTATTAATTAACCATAGAGCAACAGCGAAACATAACTATAATTTACAAAGCATCTTCTTGTAAATTAGTTACTAGTGAAGAGACAATTGAAGAACATTATTCAGCGTTAATTCCAAACAGTGTAGCTGCCTCGTTAGCGCAGTAGGTAGCGCGTCAGTCTCATAATCTGAAGGTCGTGAGTTCGATCCTCACATGGGGCAACCTGTCTTTTTCTCACCCCTCTCTATGTTCTTTCTATGTTGTCAAACCAGCCATATTGCTCTGAGACGACTTAGAGGTTGCACTGACAACCCAAGGTTCCAGTGAGTGGGCAAGAACTGATTCATATGGCTATTGCCCTCCTAATCACTTGAACCTGATGCTCAATAGGATTGCTGTGTTCAAAATGTGTAAGTGTCTGGGCACTTCAGCATAAAGTGATGGGAGACACCTAGTTGAGTGTAGTGTATTCCTTCATATGTAGGGATCTACTTATAGTGCAGAGGAGGTTTAGTTGAGATCAGATCTTCCCTAACACCAATACATCAAAAGTAAAATTGATCTTGTAACTATACAAGGTCTCCAACGTAATAGCAAAAAAGTAAAACTTAGATCAAACAAAAAACAAATTTAAAGATAAAAAAATGATGAAAACAAAATCTGACACTATTCCCTGTCCTTCTTCCCAGCATGAGGAAACCACTTTAATCACTGTGAGACACATGCAAAAATGTCTGAATGTCACACAAAATGAACGGCACTCCATAATTTAGGAAATTTTACCAACACCCAAATATAGTACACTTATGTGGTGTGATGAGACACAAGGTGGGAAAGGACTGTCTCTGGATTCTGATTTTACTAAGAGACCACCCATCCAAGATGGACCCCTAATGAAGGACTAGGAAACAGGGACCCTGGGTACATCGATATGGGTAGGATAACACCCTCAGACAGTCAGTGTAAATAATCACATTTTTTTATCTAGTTGAGTCCAGATAGAGATCACTAAATGTCAGAAAGGATCACTCTCTATTACAGTGTCAGAGGTCAGGACAGGACACAGCTGGTGTTTCTGTAGTGTAGTGGTTATCACGTTCGCCTCACACACGAAAGGTCCCCAGTTCGAAACTGGGCAGAAACAGGCCTGAGTTCTCCTTTTATATAGGACATGTGAGATGTAAAATTGATATAATATCCTGTAAATACTATTTGTATCAACAGGAAGTTTTAATGGCATTGCATCAGTGTTCATTAGGGAAACTAGTGTATTGTAAGGAATAATACAACCCTGTAAGTGGCAAGTTATTTTTGGTACAGAATTTTAACAAGACAAACATAAGCATGCAGGATGTTCGATACTAGAGTAGTGGGATCTGTAGGGGTGAGGGTGTCAGAGTGAAGTTAGCCATGCATTGGGAACGGGGGAACATTGTGGGGAGGTGGAGGGGCCCTGTTCTAATCATCTGTCCTGGGACCCATGATCTCTGATGACGGCCTTACCTCTTCCTATACAAGCAAGTTTTCTACTGGCTGTTCCCATTGTTTGACTACACTGCTTGCTTACATGTACAACACCATCTATCTCTCCACCTTCATTCATGATTCAACAATCTTTTCCATACGCCTCCTGTATATCTTAGCAATAGCTCCTGTCGGGCACCTAACCTCTCTATGTCTTTCAGGAACAAGTCCCAGGGATGATGTCAATGAGGTTTCAGGGAGAGATAGAAAGGGGCATTGCTTCCCAGCTTCTATATTGAATGCTGTGCGGAAGCGATTTATCTGCCAGGAACCACTCATCATTGTTCTTGGCCATGACACAGGGATCTGTGACTTGCCGTAACTCCCTGCCTAAAATTAAACAAGACATTACAGTTACATCCTGTAGCCTGAAGGGGTTCATTTTATTAATTAACCATAGAGCAACAGCGAAACATAACTATAATTTACAAAGCATATTCTTGTAAATTAGTTACTAGTGAAGAGACAATTGAAGAACATTATTCAGCGTTAATTCCAAACAGTGTAGCTGCCTCGTTAGCGCAGTAGGTAGCGCGTCAGTCTCATAATCTGAAGGTCGTGAGTTCGATCCTCACATGGGGCAACCTGTCTTTTTCTCACCCCTCTCTATGTTCTTTCTATGTTGTCAAACCAGCCATATTGCTCTGAGACGACTTAGAGGTTGCACTGACAGCCCAAGGTTCCAGTGAGTGGGCAAGAACTCTTAATCTGAAGGTCGTGAGTTCGATCCTCACATGGGGCAACCTGTCTTTTTCTCACCCCTCTCTATGTTCTTTCTATGTTGTCAAACCAGCCATATTGCTCTGAGACGACTTAGAGGTTGCACTGACAGCCCAAGGTTCCAGTGAGTGGGCAAGAACTCTTAATCTGAAGGTCGTGAGTTCGATCCTCACATGGGGCAACCTGTCTTTTTCTCACCCCTCTCTATGTTCTTTCTATGTTGTCAAACCAGCCATATTGCTCTGAGACGACTTAGAGGTTGCACTGACAGCCCAAGGTTCCAGTGAGTGGGCAAGAACTGATTCATATGGCTATTGCCCTCCTAATCACTTGAACCTGATGCTCAATAGGATTGCTGTGTTCAAAATGTGTAAGTGTCTGGGCACTTCAGCATAAAGTGATGGGAGACACCTAGTTGAGTGTAGTGTATTCCTTCATATGTAGGGATCTACTTATAGTGCAGAGGAGGTTTAGTTGAGATCAGATCTTCCCTAACACCAATACATCAAAAGTAAAATTGATCTTGTAACTATACAAGGTCTCCAACGTAATAGCAAAAAAGTAAAACTTAGATCAAACAAAAAACAAATTTAAAGATAAAAAAATGATGAAAACAAAATCTGACACTATTCCCTGTCCTTCTTCCCAGCATGAGGAAACCACTTTAATCACTGTGAGACACATGCAAAAATGTCTGAATGTCACACAAAATGAACGGCACTCCATAATTTAGGAAATTTTACCAACACCCAAATATAGTACACTTATGTGGTGTGATGAGACACAAGGTGGGAAAGGACTGTCTCTGGATTCTGATTTTACTAAGAGACCACCCATCCAAGATGGACCCCTAATGAAGGACTAGGAAACAGGGACCCTGGGTACATCGATATGGGTAGGATAACACCCTCAGACAGTCAGTGTAAATAATCACATTTTTTTATCTAGTTGAGTCCAGATAGAGATCACTAAATGTCAGAAAGGATCACTCTCTATTACAGTGTCAGAGGTCAGGACAGGACACAGCTGGTGTTTCTGTAGTGTAGTGGTTATCACGTTCGCCTCACACACGAAAGGTCCCCAGTTCGAAACTGGGCAGAAACAGGCCTGAGTTCTCCTTTTATATAGGACATGTGAGATGTAAAATTGATATAATATCCTGTAAATACTATTTGTATCAACAGGAAGTTTTAATGGCATTGCATCAGTGTTCATTAGGGAAACTAGTGTATTGTAAGGAATAATACAACCCTGTAAGTGGCAAGTTATTTTTGGTACAGAATTTTAACAAGACAAACATAAGCATGCAGGATGTTCGATACTAGAGTAGTGGGATCTGTAGGGGTGAGGGTGTCAGAGTGAAGTTAGCCATGCATTGGGAACGGGGGAACATTGTGGGGAGGTGGAGGGGCCCTGTTCTAATCATCTGTCCTGGGACCCATGATCTCTGATGACGGCCTTACCTCTTCCTATACAAGCAAGTTTTCTACTGGCTGTTCCCATTGTTTGACTACACTGCTTGCTTACATGTACAACACCATCTATCTCTCCACCTTCATTCATGATTCAACAATCTTTTCCATACGCCTCCTGTATATCTTAGCAATAGCTCCTGTCGGGCACCTAACCTCTCTATGTCTTTCAGGAACAAGTCCCAGGGATGATGTCAATGAGGTTTCAGGGAGAGATAGAAAGGGGCATTGCTTCCCAGCTTCTATATTGAATGCTGTGCGGAAGCGATTTATCTGCCAGGAACCACTCATCATTGTTCTTGGCCATGACACAGGGATCTGTGACTTGCCGTAACTCCCTGCCTAAAATTAAACAAGACATTACAGTTACATCCTGTAGCCTGAAGGGGTTCATTTTATTAATTAACCATAGAGCAACAGCGAAACATAACTATAATTTACAAAGCATATTCTTGTAAATTAGTTACTAGTGAAGAGACAATTGAAGAACATTATTCAGCGTTAATTCCAAACAGTGTAGCTGCCTCGTTAGCGCAGTAGGTAGCGCGTCAGTCTCATAATCTGAAGGTCGTGAGTTCGATCCTCACATGGGGCAACCTGTCTTTTTCTCACCCCTCTCTATGTTCTTTCTATGTTGTCAAACCAGCCATATTGCTCTGAGACGACTTAGAGGTTGCACTGACAGCCCAAGGTTCCAGTGAGTGGGCAAGAACTCTTAATCTGAAGGTCGTGAGTTCGATCCTCACATGGGGCAACCTGTCTTTTTCTCACCCCTCTCTATGTTCTTTCTATGTTGTCAAACCAGCCATATTGCTCTGAGACGACTTAGAGGTTGCACTGACAGCCCAAGGTTCCAGTGAGTGGGCAAGAACTCTTAATCTGAAGGTCGTGAGTTCGATCCTCACATGGGGCAACCTGTCTTTTTCTCACCCCTCTCTATGTTCTTTCTATGTTGTCAAACCAGCCATATTGCTCTGAGACGACTTAGAGGTTGCACTGACAGCCCAAGGTTCCAGTGAGTGGGCAAGAACTGATTCATATGGCTATTGCCCTCCTAATCACTTGAACCTGATGCTCAATAGGATTGCTGTGTTCAAAATGTGTAAGTGTCTGGGCACTTCAGCATAAAGTGATGGGAGACACCTAGTTGAGTGTAGTGTATTCCTTCATATGTAGGGATCTACTTATAGTGCAGAGGAGGTTTAGTTGAGATCAGATCTTCCCTAACACCAATACATCAAAAGTAAAATTGATCTTGTAACTATACAAGGTCTCCAACGTAATAGCAAAAAAGTAAAACTTAGATCAAACAAAAAACAAATTTAAAGATAAAAAAATGATGAAAACAAAATCTGACACTATTCCCTGTCCTTCTTCCCAGCATGGGGAAACCACTTTAATCACTGTGAGACACATGCAAAAATGTCTGAATGTCACACAAAATGAACGGCACTCCATAATTTAGGAAATTTTACCAACACCCAAATATAGTACACTTATGTGGTGTGATGAGACACAAGGTGGGAAAGGACTGTCTCTGGATTCTGATTTTACTAAGAGACCACCCATCCAAGATGGACCCCTAATGAAGGACTAGGAAACAGGGACCCTGGGTACATCGATATGGGTAGGATAACACCCTCAGACAGTCAGTGTAAATAATCACATTTTTTTATCAAGTTGAGTCCAGATAGAGATCACTAAATGTCAGAAAGGATCACTCTCTATTACAGTGTCAGAGGTCAGGACAGGACACAGCTGGTGTTTCTGTAGTGTAGTGGTTATCACGTTCGCCTCACACGCGAAAGGTCCCCAGTTCGAAACTGGGCAGAAACAGGCCTGAGTTCTCCTTTTATATAGGACATGTGAGATGTAAAATTGATATAATATCCTGTAAATACTATTTGTATCAACAGGAAGTTTTAATGGCATTGCATCAGTGTTCATTAGGGAAACTAGTGTATTGTAAGGAATAATACAACCCTGTAAGTGGCAAGTTATTTTTGGTACAGAATTTTAACAAGACAAACATAAGCATGCAGGATGTTCGATACTAGAGTAGTGGGATCTGTAGGGGTGAGGGTGTCAGAGTGAAGTTAGCCATGCATTGGGAACGGGGGAACATTGTGGGGAGGTGGAGGGGCCCTGTTCTAATCATCTGTCCTGGGACCCATGATCTCTGATGACGGCCTTACCTCTTCCTATACAAGCAAGTTTTCTACTGGCTGTTCCCATTGTTTGACTACACTGCTTGCTTACATGTACAACACCATCTATCTCTCCACCTTCATTCATGATTCAACAATCTTTTCCATACGCCTCCTGTATATCTTAGCAATAGCTCCTGTCGGGCACCTAACCTCTCTATGTCTTTCAGGAACAAGTCCCAGGGATGATGTCAATGAGGTTTCAGGGAGAGATAGAAAGGGGCATTGCTTCCCAGCTTCTATATTGAATGCTGTGCGGAAGCGATTTATCTGCCAGGAACCACTCATCATTGTTCTTGGCCATGACACAGGGATCTGTGACTTGCCGTAACTCCCTGCCTAAAATTAAACAAGACATTACAGTTACATCCTGTAGCCTGAAGGGGTTCATTTTATTAATTAACCATAGAGCAACAGCGAAACATAACTATAATTTACAAAGCATATTCTTGTAAATTAGTTACTAGTGAAGAGACAATTGAAGAACATTATTCAGCGTTAATCCCAAACAGTGTAGCTGCCTCGTTAGCGCAGTAGGTAGCGCGTCAGTCTCATAATCTGAAGGTCGTGAGTTCGATCCTCACATGGGGCAACCTGTCTTTTTCTCACCCCTCTCTATGTTCTGTCTATGTTGTCAAACCAGCCATATTGCTCTGAGACGACTTAGAGGTTGCACTGACAGCCCAAGGTTCCAGTGAGTGGGCAAGAACTGATTCATATGGCTATTGCCCTCCTAATCACTTGAACCTGATGCTCAATAGGATTGCTGTGTTCAAAATGTGTAAGTGTCTGGGCACTTCAGCATAAAGTGATGGGAGACACCTAGTTGAGTGTAGTGTATTCCTTCATATGTAGGGATCTACTTATAGTGCAGAGGAGGTTTAGTTGAGATCAGATCTTCCCTAACACCAATACATCAAAAGTAAAATTGATCTTGTAACTATACAAGGTCTCCAACGTAATAGCAAAAAAGTAAAACTTAGATCAAACAAAAAACAAATTTAAAGATAAAAAAATGATGAAAACAAAATCTGACACTATTCCCTGTCCTTCTTCCCAGCATGAGGAAACCACTTTAATCACTGTGAGACACATGCAAAAATGTCTGAATGTCACACAAAATGAACGGCACTCCATAATTTAGGAAATTTTACCAACACCCAAATATAGTACACTTATGTGGTGTGAGGAGACACAAGGTGGGAAAGGACTGTCTCTGGATTCTGATTTTACTAAGAGACCACCCATCCAAGATGGACCCCTAATGAAGGACTAGGAAACAGGGACCCTGGGTACATCGATATGGGTAGGATAACACCCTCAGACAGTCAGTGTAAATAATCACATTTTTTTATCAAGTTGAGTCCAGATAGAGATCACTAAATGTCAGAAAGGATCACTCTCTATTACAGTGTCAGAGGTCAGGACAAGTCACAGCTGGTGTTTCTGTAGTGTAGTGGTTATCACGTTCGCCTCACACGCGAAAGGTCCCCAGTTCGAAACTGGGCAGAAACAGGCCTTAGTTCTCCTTTTATATAGGACATGTGAGATGTAAAATTGATATAATATCCTGTAAATACTATTTGTATCAACAGGAAGTTTTAATGGCATTGCATCAGTGTTCATTAGGGAAACTAGTGTATTGAAAGGAATAATACAACCCTGTAAGTAGCAAGTTATTTTTGGTACAGAATTTTAACAAGACAAACATAAGCATGCAGGATGTTCGATACTAGAGTAGTGGGATCTGTAGGGGTGAGGGTGTCAGAGTGAAGTTAGCCATGCATTGGGAACGGGGGAACATTGTGGGGAGGTGGAGGGGCCCTGTTCTAATCATCTGTCCTGGGACCCATGATCTCTGATGACGGCCTTACCTCTTCCTATACAAGCAAGTTTTCTACTGGCTGTTCCCATTGTTTGACTACACTGCTTGCTTACATGTACAACACCATCTATCTCTCCACCTTCATTCATGATTCAACAATCTTTTCCATACGCCTCCTGTATATCTTAGCAATAGCTCCTGTCGGGCACCTAACCTCTCTATGTCTTTCAGGAACAAGTCCCAGGGATGATGTCAATGAGGTTTCAGGGAGAGATAGAAAGGGGCATTGCTTCCCAGCTTCTATATTGAATGCTGTGCGGAAGCGATTTATCTGCCAGGAACCACTCATCATTGTTCTTGGCCATGACACAGGGATCTGTGACTTGCCGTAACTCCCTGCCTAAAATTAAACAAGACATTACAGTTACATCCTGTAGCCTGAAGGGGTTCATTTTATTAATTAACCATAGAGCAACAGCGAAACATAACTATAATTTACAAAGCATATTCTTGTAAATTAGTTACTAGTGAAGAGACAATTGAAGAACATTATTCAGCGTTAATTCCAAACAGTGTAGCTGCCTCGTTAGCGCAGTAGGTAGCGCGTCAGTCTCATAATCTGAAGGTCGTGAGTTCGATCCTCACATGGGGCAACCTGTCTTTTTCTCACCCCTCTCTATGTTCTGTCTATGTTGTCAAACCAGCCATATTGCTCTGAGACGACTTAGAGGTTGCACTGACAGCCCAAGGTTCCAGTGAGTGGGCAAGAACTGATTCATATGGCTATTGCCCTCCTAATCACTTGAACCTGATGCTCAATAGGATTGCTGTGTTCAAAATGTGTAAGTGTCTGGGCACTTCAGCATAAAGTGATGGGAGACACCTAGTTGAGTGTAGTGTATTCCTTCATATGTAGGGATCTACTTATAGTGCAGAGGAGGTTTAGTTGAGATCAGATCTTCCCTAACACCAATACATCAAAAGTAAAATTGATCTTGTAACTATACAAGGTCTCCAACGTAATAGCAAAAAAGTAAAACTTAGATCAAACAAAAAACAAATTTAAAGATAAAAAAATGATGAAAACAAAATCTGACACTATTCCCTGTCCTTCTTCCCAGCATGAGGAAACCACTTTAATCACTGTGAGACACATGCAAAAATGTCTGAATGTCACACAAAATGAACGGCACTCCATAATTTAGGAAATTTTACCAACACCCAAATATAGTACACTTATGTGGTGTGAGGAGACACAAGGTGGGAAAGGACTGTCTCTGGATTCTGATTTTACTAAGAGACCACCCATCCAAGATGGACCCCTAATGAAGGACTAGGAAACAGGGACCCTGGGTACATCGATATGGGTAGGATAACACCCTCAGACAGTCAGTGTAAATAATCACATTTTTTTATCAAGTTGAGTCCAGATAGAGATCACTAAATGTCAGAAAGGATCACTCTCTATTACAGTGTCAGAGGTCAGGACAGGTCACAGCTGGTGTTTCTGTAGTGTAGTGGTTATCACGTTCGCCTCACACGCGAAAGGTCCCCAGTTCGAAACTGGGCAGAAACAGGCCTTAGTTCTCCTTTTATATAGGACATGTGAGATGTAAAATTGATATAATATCCTGTAAATACTATTTGTATCAACAGGAAGTTTTAATGGCATTGCATCAGTGTTCATTAGGGAAACTAGTGTATTGAAAGGAATAATACAACCCTGTAAGTAGCAAGTTATTTTTGGTACAGAATTTTAACAAGACAAACATAAGCATGCAGGATGTTCGATACTAGAGTAGTGGGATCTGTAGGGGTGAGGGTGTCAGAGTGAAGTTAGCCATGCATTGGGAACGGGGGAACATTGTGGGGAGGTGGAGGGGCCCTGTTCTAATCATCTGTCCTGGGACCCATGATCTCTGATGACGGCCTTACCTCTTCCTATACAAGCAAGTTTTCTACTGGCTGTTCCCATTGTTTGACTACACTGCTTGCTTACATGTACAACACCATCTATCTCTCCACCTTCATTCATGATTCAACAATCTTTTCCATACGCCTCCTGTATATCTTAGCAATAGCTCCTGTCGGGCACCTAACCTCTCTATGTCTTTCAGGAACAAGTCCCAGGGATGATGTCAATGAGGTTTCAGGGAGAGATAGAAAGGGGCATTGCTTCCCAGCTTCTATATTGAATGCTGTGCGGAAGCGATTTATCTGCCAGGAACCACTCATCATTGTTCTTGGCCATGACACAGGGATCTGTGAATTGCCGTAACTCCCTGCCTAAAAATAAACAAGACATTACAGTTACATCCTGTAGCCTGAAGGGGTTCATTTTATTAATTGACCATAGAGCAACAGCGAAACATAACTATAATTTACAAAGCATATTCTTGTAAATTAGTTACTAGTGAAGAGACAATTGAAGAACATTATTCAGCGTTAATTCCAAACAGTGTAGCTGCCTTGTTAGCGCAGTAGGTAGCGCGTCAGTCTCATAATCTGAAGGTCGTGAGTTCGATCCTCACATGGGGCAACCTGTCTTTTTCTCACCCCTCTCTATGTTCTTTCTATGTTGTCAAACCAGCCATATTGCTCTGAGACGACTTAGAGGTTGCACTGACAACCCAAGGTTCCAGTGAGTGGGCAAGAACTGATTCATATGGCTATTGCCCTCCTAATCACTTGAACCTGATGCTCAATAGGATTGCTGTGTTCAAAATGTGTAAGTGTCTGGGCACTTCAGCATAAAGTGATGGGAGACACCTAGTTGAGTGTAGTGTATTCCTTCATATGTAGGGATCTACTTATAGTGCAGAGGAGGTTTAGTTGAGATCAGATCTTCCCTAACACCAATACATCAAAAGTAAAATTGATCTTGTAACTATACAAGGTCTCCAACGTAATAGCAAAAAAGTAAAACTTAGATCAAACAAAAAACAAATTTAAAGATAAAAAAATGATGAAAACAAAATCTGACACTATTCCCTGTCCTTCTTCCCAGCATGAGGAAACCACTTTAATCACTGTGAGACACATGCAAAAATGTCTGAATGTCACACAAAATGAACGGCACTCCATAATTTAGGAAATTTTACCAACACCCAAATATAGTACACTTATGTGGTGTGATGAGACACAAGGTGGGAAAGGACTGTCTCTGGATTCTGATTTTACTAAGAGACCACCCATCCAAGATGGACCCCTAATGAAGGACTAGGAAACAGGGACCCTGGGTACATCGATATGGGTAGGATAACACCCTCAGACAGTCAGTGTAAATAATCACATTTTTTTATCTAGTTGAGTCCAGATAGAGATCACTAAATGTCAGAAAGGATCACTCTCTATTACAGTGTCAGAGGTCAGGACAGGACACAGCTGGTGTTTCTGTAGTGTAGTGGTTATCACGTTCGCCTCACACACGAAAGGTCCCCAGTTCGAAACTGGGCAGAAACAGGCCTGAGTTCTCCTTTTATATAGGACATGTGAGATGTAAAATTGATATAATATCCTGTAAATACTATTTGTATCAACAGGAAGTTTTAATGGCATTGCATCAGTGTTCATTAGGGAAACTAGTGTATTGTAAGGAATAATACAACCCTGTAAGTGGCAAGTTATTTTTGGTACAGAATTTTAACAAGACAAACATAAGCATGCAGGATGTTCGATACTAGAGTAGTGGGATCTGTAGGGGTGAGGGTGTCAGAGTGAAGTTAGCCATGCATTGGGAACGGGGGAACATTGTGGGGAGGTGGAGGGGCCCTGTTCTAATCATCTGTCCTGGGACCCATGATCTCTGATGACGGCCTTACCTCTTCCTATACAAGCAAGTTTTCTACTGGCTGTTCCCATTGTTTGACTACACTGCTTGCTTACATGTACAACACCATCTATCTCTCCACCTTCATTCATGATTCAACAATCTTTTCCATACGCCTCCTGTATATCTTAGCAATAGCTCCTGTCGGGCACCTAACCTCTCTATGTCTTTCAGGAACAAGTCCCAGGGATGATGTCAATGAGGTTTCAGGGAGAGATAGAAAAGGGGATTTCTTCCCAGCTTCTATATTGAATGCTGTGCGGAAGCGATTTATCTGCCAGGAACCACTCATCATTGTTCTTGGCCATGACACAGGGATCTGTGACTTGCCGTAACTCCCTGCCTAAAATTAAACAAGACATTACAGTTACATCCTGTAGCCTGAAGGGGTTCATTTTATTAATTAACCATAGAGCAACAGCGAAACATAACTATAATTTACAAAGCATATTCTTGTAAATTAGTTACTAGTGAAGAGACAATTGAAGAACATTATTCAGCGTTAAATCCAAACAGTGTAGCTGCCTCGTTAGCGCAGTAGGTAGCGCGTCAGTCTCATAATCTGAAGGTCGTGAGTTCGATCCTCACATGGGGCAACCTGTCTTTTTCTCACCCCTCTCTATGTTTTTTCTATGTTGTCAAACCAGCCATATTGCTCTGAGACGACTTAGAGGTTGCACTGACAGCCCAAGGTTCCAGTGAGTGGGCAAGAACTCTTAATCTGAAGGTCGTGAGTTCGATCCTCACATGGGGCAACCTGTCTTTTTCTCACCCCTCTCTATGTTCTTTCTATGTTGTCAAACCAGCCATATTGCTCTGAGACGACTTAGAGGTTGCACTGACAGCCCAAGGTTCCAGTGAGTGGGCAAGAACTCTTAATCTGAAGGTCGTGAGTTCGATCCTCACATGGGGCAACCTGTCTTTTTCTCACCCCTCTCTATGTTCTTTCTATGTTGTCAAACCAGCCATATTGCTCTGAGACGACTTAGAGGTTGCACTGACAGCCCAAGGTTCCAGTGAGTGGGCAAGAACTGATTCATATGGCTATTGCCCTCCTAATCACTTGAACCTGATGCTCAATAGGATTGCTGTGTTCAAAATGTGTAAGTGTCTGGGCACTTCAGCGCACTTCAGCATAAAGTGATGGGAGACACCTAGTTGAGTGTAGTGTATTCCTTCATATGTAGGGATCTACTTATAGTGCAGAGGAGGTTTAGTTGAGATCAGATCTTCCCTAACACCAATACATCAAAAGTAAAATTGATCTTGTAACTATACAAGGTCTCCAACGTAATAGCAAAAAAGTAAAACTTAGATCAAACAAAAAACAAATTTAAAGATAAAAAAATGATGAAAACAAAATCTGACACTATTCCCTGTCCTTCTTCCCAGCATGGGGAAACCACTTTAATCACTGTGAGACACATGCAAAAATGTCTGAATGTCACACAAAATGAACGGCACTCCATAATTTAGGAAATTTTACCAACACCCAAATATAGTACACTTATGTGGTGTGATGAGACACAAGGTGGGAAAGGACTGTCTCTGGATTCTGATTTTACTAAGAGACCACCCATCCAAGATGGACCCCTAATGAAGGACTAGGAAACAGGGACCCTGGGTACATCGATATGGGTAGGATAACACCCTCAGACAGTCAGTGTAAATAATCACATTTTTTTATCAAGTTGAGTCCAGATAGAGATCACTAAATGTCAGAAAGGATCACTCTCTATTACAGTGTCAGAGGTCAGGACAGGACACAGCTGGTGTTTCTGTAGTGTAGTGGTTATCACGTTCGCCTCACACGCGAAAGGTCCCCAGTTCGAAACTGGGCAGAAACAGGCCTGAGTTCTCCTTTTATATAGGACATGTGAGATGTAAAATTGATATAATATCCTGTAAATACTATTTGTATCAACAGGAAGTTTTAATGGCATTGCATCAGTGTTCATTAGGGAAACTAGTGTATTGTAAGGAATAATACAACCCTGTAAGTGGCAAGTTATTTTTGGTACAGAATTTTAACAAGACAAACATAAGCATGCAGGATGTTCGATACTAGAGTAGTGGGATCTGTAGGGGTGAGGGTGTCAGAGTGAAGTTAGCCATGCATTGGGAACGGGGGAACATTGTGGGGAGGTGGAGGGGCCCTGTTCTAATCATCTGTCCTGGGACCCATGATCTCTGATGACGGCCTTACCTCTTCCTATACAAGCAAGTTTTCTACTGGCTGTTCCCATTGTTTGACTACACTGCTTGCTTACATGTACAACACCATCTATCTCTCCACCTTCATTCATGATTCAACAATCTTTTCCATACGCCTCCTGTATATCTTAGCAATAGCTCCTGTCGGGCACCTAACCTCTCTATGTCTTTCAGGAACAAGTCCCAGGGATGATGTCAATGAGGTTTCAGGGAGAGATAGAAAGGGGCATTGCTTCCCAGCTTCTATATTGAATGCTGTGCGGAAGCGATTTATCTGCCAGGAACCACTCATCATTGTTCTTGGCCATGACACAGGGATCTGTGACTTGCCGTAACTCCCTGCCTAAAATTAAACAAGACATTACAGTTACATCCTGTAGCCTGAAGGGGTTCATTTTATTAATTAACCATAGAGCAACAGCGAAACATAACTATAATTTACAAAGCATCTTCTTGTAAATTAGTTACTAGTGAAGAGACAATTGAAGAACATTATTCAGCGTTAATCCCAAACAGTGTAGCTGCCTCGTTAGCGCAGTAGGTAGCGTGTCAGTCTCATAATCTGAAGGTCGTGAGTTCAATCCTCACATGGGGCAACCTGTCTTTTTCTCACCCCTCTCTATGTTCTGTCTATGTTGTCAAACCAGCCATATTGCTCTGAGACGACTTAGAGGTTGCACTGACAGCCCAAGGTTCCAGTGAGTGGGCAAGAACTGATTCATATGGCTATTGCCCTCCTAATCACTTGAACCTGATGCTCAATAGGATTGCTGTGTTCAAAATGTGTAAGTGTCTGGGCACTTCAGCATAAAGTGATGGGAGACACCTAGTTGAGTGTAGTGTATTCCTTCATATGTAGGGATCTACTTATAGTGCAGAGGAGGTTTAGTTGAGATCAGATCTTCCCTAACACCAATACATCAAAAGTAAAATTGATCTTGTAACTATACAAGGTCTCCAACGTAATAGCAAAAAAGTAAAACTTAGATCAAACAAAAAACAAATTTAAAGATAAAAAAATGATGAAAACAAAATCTGACACTATTCCCTGTCCTTCTTCCCAGCATGAGGAAACCACTTTAATCACTGTGAGACACATGCAAAAATGTCTGAATGTCACACAAAATGAACGGCACTCCATAATTTAGGAAATTTTACCAACACCCAAATATAGTACACTTATGTGGTGTGAGGAGACACAAGGTGGGAAAGGACTGTCTCTGGATTCTGATTTTACTAAGAGACCACCCATCCAAGATGGACCCCTAATGAAGGACTAGGAAACAGGGACCCTGGGTACATCGATATGGGTAGGATAACACCCTCAGACAGTCAGTGTAAATAATCACATTTTTTTATCAAGTTGAGTCCAGATAGAGATCACTAAATGTCAGAAAGGATCACTCTCTATTACAGTGTCAGAGGTCAGGACAGGTCACAGCTGGTGTTTCTGTAGTGTAGTGGTTATCACGTTCGCCTCACACGCGAAAGGTCCCCAGTTCGAAACTGGGCAGAAACAGGCCTTAGTTCTCCTTTTATATAGGACATGTGAGATGTAAAATTGATATAATATCCTGTAAATACTATTTGTATCAACAGGAAGTTTTAATGGCATTGCATCAGTGTTCATTAGGGAAACTAGTGTATTGAAAGGAATAATACAACCCTGTAAGTAGCAAGTTATTTTTGGTACAGAATTTTAACAAGACAAACATAAGCATGCAGGATGTTCGATACTAGAGTAGTGGGATCTGTAGGGGTGAGGGTGTCAGAGTGAAGTTAGCCATGCATTGGGAACGGGGGAACATTGTGGGGAGGTGGAGGGGCCCTGTTCTAATCATCTGTCCTGGGACCCATGATCTCTGATGACGGCCTTACCTCTTCCTATACAAGCAAGTTTTCTACTGGCTGTTCCCATTGTTTGACTACACTGCTTGCTTACATGTACAACACCATCTATCTCTCCACCTTCATTCATGATTCAACAATCTTTTCCATACGCCTCCTGTATATCTTAGCAATAGCTCCTGTCGGGCACCTAACCTCTCTATGTCTTTCAGGAACAAGTCCCAGGGATGATGTCAATGAGGTTTCAGGGAGAGATAGAAAGGGGCATTGCTTCCCAGCTTCTATATTGAATGCTGTGCGGAAGCGATTTATCTGCCAGGAACCACTCATCATTGTTCTTGGCCATGACACAGGGATCTGTGACTTGCCGTAACTCCCTGCCTAAAAATAAACAAGACATTACAGTTACATCCTGTAGCCTGAAGGGGTTCATTTTATTAATTGACCATAGAGCAACAGCGAAACATAACTATAATTTACAAAGCATATTCTTGTAAATTAGTTACTAGTGAAGAGACAATTGAAGAACATTATTCAGCGTTAATTCCAAACAGTGTAGCTGCCTTGTTAGCGCAGTAGGTAGCGCGTCAGTCTCTTAATCTGAAGGTCGTGAGTTCGATCCTCACATGGGGCAACCTGTCTTTTTCTCACCCCTCTCTATGTTTTTTCTATGTTGTCAAACCAGCCATATTGCTCTGAGACGACTTAGAGGTTGCACTGACAGCCCAAGGTTCCAGTGAGTGGGCAAGAACTCTTAATCTGAAGGTCGTGAGTTCGATCCTCACATGGGGCAACCTGTCTTTTTCTCACCCCTCTCTATGTTCTTTCTATGTTGTCAAACCAGCCATATTGCTCTGAGACGACTTAGAGGTTGCACTGACAACCCAAGGTTCCAGTGAGTGGGCAAGAACTGATTCATATGGCTATTGCCCTCCTAATCACTTGAACCTGATGCTCAATAGGATTGCTGTGTTCAAAATGTGTAAGTGTCTGGGCACTTCAGCATAAAGTGATGGGAGACACCTAGTTGAGTGTAGTGTATTCCTTCATATGTAGGGATCTACTTATAGTGCAGAGGAGGTTTAGTTGAGATCAGATCTTCCCTAACACCAATACATCAAAAGTAAAATTGATCTTGTAACTATACAAGGTCTCCAACGTAATAGCAAAAAAGTAAAACTTAGATCAAACAAAAAACAAATTTAAAGATAAAAAAATGATGAAAACAAAATCTGACACTATTCCCTGTCCTTCTTCCCAGCATGAGGAAACCACTTTAATCACTGTGAGACACATGCAAAAATGTCTGAATGTCACACAAAATGAACGGCACTCCATAATTTAGGAAATTTTACCAACACCCAAATATAGTACACTTATGTGGTGTGATGAGACACAAGGTGGGAAAGGACTGTCTCTGGATTCTGATTTTACTAAGAGACCACCCATCCAAGATGGACCCCTAATGAAGGACTAGGAAACAGGGACCCTGGGTACATCGATATGGGTAGGATAACACCCTCAGACAGTCAGTGTAAATAATCACATTTTTTTATCAAGTTGAGTCCAGATAGAGATCACTAAATGTCAGAAAGGATCACTCTCTATTACAGTGTCAGAGGTCAGGACAGGACACAGCTGGTGTTTCTGTAGTGTAGTGGTTATCACGTTCGCCTCACACGCGAAAGGTCCCCAGTTCGAAACTGGGCAGAAACAGGCCTTAGTTCTCCTTTTATATAGGACATGTGAGATGTAAAATTGATATAATATCCTGTAAATACTATTTGTATCAACAGGAAGTTTTAATGGCATTGCATCAGTGTTCATTAGGGAAACTAGTGTATTGTAAGGAATAATACAACCCTGTAAGTGGCAAGTTATTTTTGGTACAGAATTTTAACAAGACAAACATAAGCATGCAGGATGTTCGATACTAGAGTAGTGGGATCTGTAGGGGTGAGGGTGTCAGAGTGAAGTTAGCCATGCATTGGGAAGGGGGGAACATTGTGGGGAAGTGGAGGGCCCCTGTTCTAATCATCTGTCCTGGGACCCATGATCTCTGATGACGGCCTTACCTCTTCCTATACAAGCAAGTTTTCTACTGGCTGTTCCCATTGTTTGACTACACTGCTTGCTTACATGTACAACACCATCTATCTCTCCACCTTCATTCATGATTCAACAATCTTTTCCATACGCCTCCTGTATATCTTAGCAATAGCTCCTGTCGGGCACCTAACCTCTCTATGTCTTTCAGGAACAAGTCCCAGGGATGATGTCAATGAGGTTTCAGGGAGAGATAGAAAGGGGCATTGCTTCCCAGCTTCTATATTGAATGCTGTGCGGAAGCGATTTATCTGCCAGGAACCACTCATCATTGTTCTTGGCCATGACACAGGGATCTGTGACTTGCCGTAACTCCCTGCCTAAAATTAAACAAGACATTACAGTTACATCCTGTAGCCTGAAGGGGTTCATTTTATTAATTAACCATAGAGCAACAGCGAAACATAACTATAATTTACAAAGCATATTCTTGTAAATTAGTTACTAGTGAAGAGACAATTGAAGAACATTATTCAGCGTTAATTCCAAACAGTGTAGCTGCCTCGTTAGCGCAGTAGGTAGCGCGTCAGTCTCATAATCTGAAGGTCGTGAGTTCGATCCTCACATGGGGCAACCTGTCTTTTTCTCACCCCTCTCTATGTTCTTTCTATGTTGTCAAACCAGCCATATTGCTCTGAGATTACTTAGAGGTTGCACTGACAGCCCAAGGTTCCAGTGAGTGGGCAAGAACTGATTCATATGGCTATTGCCCTCCTAATCACTTGAACCTGATGCTCAATAGGATTGCTGTGTTCAAAATGTGTAAGTGTCTGGGCACTTCAGCATAAAGTGATGGGAGACACCTAGTTGAGTGTAGTGTATTCCTTCATATGTAGGGATCTACTTATAGTGCAGAGGAGGTTTAGTTGAGATCAGATCTTCCCTAACACCAATACATCAAAAGTAAAATTGATCTTGTAACTATACAAGGTCTCCAACGTAATAGCAAAAAAGTAAAACTTAGATCAAACAAAAAACAAATTTAAAGATAAAAAAATGATGAAAACAAAATCTGACACTATTCCCTGTCCTTCTTCCCAGCATGAGGAAACCACTTTAATCACTGTGAGACACATGCAAAAATGTCTGAATGTCACACAAAATGAACGGCACTCCATAATTTAGGAAATTTTACCAACACCCAAATATAGTACACTTATGTGGTGTGATGAGACACAAGGTGGGAAAGGACTGTCTCTGGATTCTGATTTTACTAAGAGACCACCCATCCAAGATGGACCCCTAATGAAGGACTAGGAAACAGGGACCCTGGGTACATCGATATGGGTAGGATAACACCCTCAGACAGTCAGTGTAAATAATCACATTTTTTTATCAAGTTGAGTCCAGATAGAGATCACTAAATGTCAGAAAGGATCACTCTCTATTACAGTGTCAGAGGTCAGGACAGGACACAGCTGGTGTTTCTGTAGTGTAGTGGTTATCACGTTCGCCTCACACGCGAAAGGTCCCCAGTTCGAAACTGGGCAGAAACAGGCCTTAGTTCTCCTTTTATATAGGACATGTGAGATGTAAAATTGATATAATATCCTGTAAATACTATTTGTATCAACAGGAAGTTTTAATGGCATTGCATCAGTGTTCATTAGGGAAACTAGTGTATTGTAAGGAATAATACAACCCTGTAAGTGGCAAGTTATTTTTGGTACAGAATTTTAACAAGACAAACATAAGCATGCAGGATGTTCGATACTAGAGTAGTGGGATCTGTAGGGGTGAGGGTGTCAGAGTGAAGTTAGCCATGCATTGGGAAGGGGGGAACATTGTGGGGAAGTGGAGGGCCCCTGTTCTAATCATCTGTCCTGGGACCCATGATCTCTGATGACGGCCTTACCTCTTCCTATACAAGCAAGTTTTCTACTGGCTGTTCCCATTGTTTGACTACACTGCTTGCTTACATGTACAACACCATCTATCTCTCCACCTTCATTCATGATTCAACAATCTTTTCCATACGCCTCCTGTATATCTTAGCAATAGCTCCTGTCGGGCACCTAACCTCTCTATGTCTTTCAGGAACAAGTCCCAGGGATGATGTCAATGAGGTTTCAGGGAGAGATAGAAAGGGGCATTGCTTCCCAGCTTCTATATTGAATGCTGTGCGGAAGCGATTTATCTGCCAGGAACCACTCATCATTGTTCTTGGCCATGACACAGGGATCTGTGACTTGCCGTAACTCCCTGCCTAAAATTAAACAAGACATTACAGTTACATCCTGTAGCCTGAAGGGGTTCATTTTATTAATTAACCATAGAGCAACAGCGAAACATAACTATAATTTACAAAGCATATTCTTGTAAATTAGTTACTAGTGAAGAGACAATTGAAGAACATTATTCAGCGTTAATTCCAAACAGTGTAGCTGCCTCGTTAGCGCAGTAGGTAGCGCGTCAGTCTCATAATCTGAAGGTCGTGAGTTCGATCCTCACATGGGGCAACCTGTCTTTTTCTCACCCCTCTCTATGTTCTTTCTATGTTGTCAAACCAGCCATATTGCTCTGAGACGACTTAGAGGTTGCACTGACAGCCCAAGGTTCCAGTGAGTGGGCAAGAACTGATTCATATGGCTATTGCCCTCCTAATCACTTGAACCTGATGCTCAATAGGATTGCTGTGTTCAAAATGTGTAAGTGTCTGGGCACTTCAGCATAAAGTGATGGGAGACACCTAGTTGAGTGTAGTGTATTCCTTCATATGTAGGGATCTACTTATAGTGCAGAGGAGGTTTAGTTGAGATCAGATCTTCCCTAACACCAATACATCAAAAGTAAAATTGATCTTGTAACTATACAAGGTCTCCAACGTAATAGCAAAAAAGTAAAACTTAGATCAAACAAAAAACAAATTTAAAGATAAAAAAATGATGAAAACAAAATCTGACACTATTCCCTGTCCTTCTTCCCAGCATGAGGAAACCACTTTAATCACTGTGAGACACATGCAAAAATGTCTGAATGTCACACAAAATGAACGGCACTCCATAATTTAGGAAATTTTACCAACACCCAAATATAGTACACTTATGTGGTGTGATGAGACACAAGGTGGGAAAGGACTGTCTCTGGATTCTGATTTTACTAAGAGACCACCCATCCAAGATGGACCCCTAATGAAGGACTAGGAAACAGGGACCCTGGGTACATCGATATGGGTAGGATAACACCCTCAGACAGTCAGTGTAAAGAATCACATTTTTTTATCAAGTTGAGTCCAGATAGAGATCACTAAATGTCAGAAAGGATCACTCTCTATTACAGTGTCAGAGGTCAGGACAGGACACAGCTGGTGTTTCTGTAGTGTAGTGGTTATCACGTTCGCCTCACACGCAAAAAGGTCCCCAGTTTGAAACTGGGCAGAAACAGGCCTTAGTTCTCCTTTTATATAGGACATGTGAGATGTAAAATTGATATAATATCCTGTAAATACTATTTGTATCAACAGGAAGTTTTAATGGCATTGCATCAGTGTTCATTAGGGAAACTAGTGTATTGAAAGGAATAATACAACCCTGTAAGTAGCAAGTTATTTTTGGTACAGAATTTTAACAAGACAAACATAAGCATGCAGGATGTTCGATACTAGAGTAGTGGGATCTGTAGGGGTGAGGGTGTCAGAGTGAAGTTAGCCATGCATTGGGAAGGGGGGAACATTGTGTGGAGGTTGAGGGCCCCTGTTCTAATCATCTGTCCTGGGACCCATGATCTCTGATGACGGCCTTACCTCTTCCTATACAAGCAAGTTTTCTACTGGCTGTTCCCATTGTTTGACTACACTGCTTGCTTACATGTACAACACCATCTATCTCTCCAACTTCATTCATGATTCAACAATCTTTTCCATACGCCTCCTGTATATCTTAGCAATAGCTCCTGTCGGGCACCTAACCTCTCTATGTCTTTCAGGAACAAGTCCCAGGGATGATGTAAATGAGGTTTCAGGGAGAGATAGAAAGGGGCACTGCTTCCCAGCTTCTATATTGAATGCTGTGCGGAAGCGATTTATCTGCCAGGAACCACTCATCATTGTTCTTGGCCATGACACAGGGATCTGTGACTTGCCGTAACTCCCTGCCTAAAATTAAACAAGACATTACAGTTACATCCTGTAGCCTGAAGGGGTTAATTTTATTAATTAACCATAGAGCAACAGCGAAACATAACTATAATTTACAAAGCATCTTCTTGTAAATTAGTTACTAGTGAAGAGACAATTAAAGAACATTATTCAGCGTTAATTCCAAACAGTGTAGCTGCCTCGTTAGCGCAGTAGGTAGCGCGTCAGTCTCATAATCTGAAGGTCGTGAGTTCGATCCTCACATGGGGCAACCTGTCTTTTTCTCACCCCTCTCTATGTTCTTTCTATGTTGTCAAACCAGCCATATTGCTCTGAGATTACTTAGAGGTTGCACTGACAGCCCAAGGTTCCAGTGAGTGGGCAAGAACTGATTCATATGGCTATTGCCCTCCTAATCACTTGAACCTGATGCTCAATAGGATTGCTGTGTTCAAAATGTGTAAGTGTCTGGGCACTTCAGCATAAAGTGATGGGAGACACCTAGTTGAGTGTAGTGTATTCCTTCATATGTAGGGATCTACTTATAGTGCAGAGGAGGTTTAGTTGAGATCAGATCTTCCCTAACACCAATACATCAAAAGTAAAATTGATCTTGTAACTATACAAGGTCTCCAACGTAATAGCAAAAAAGTAAAACTTAGATCAAACAAAAAACAAATTTAAAGATAAAAAAATGATGAAAACAAAATCTGACACTATTCCCTGTCCTTCTTCCCAGCATGAGGAAACCACTTTAATCACTGTGAGACACATGCAAAAATGTCTGAATGTCACACAAAATGAACGGCACTCCATAATTTAGGAAATTTTACCAACACCCAAATATAGTACACTTATGTGGTGTGATGAGACACAAGGTGGGAAAGGACTGTCTCTGGATTCTGATTTTACTAAGAGACCACCCATCCAAGATGGACCCCTAATGAAGGACTAGGAAACAGGGACCCTGGGTACATCGATATGGGTAGGATAACACCCTCAGACAGTCAGTGTAAATAATCACATTTTTTTATCAAGTTGAGTCCAGATAGAGATCACTAAATGTCAGAAAGGATCACTCTCTATTACAGTGTCAGAGGTCAGGACAGGACACAGCTGGTGTTTCTGTAGTGTAGTGGTTATCACGTTCGCCTCACACGCGAAAGGTCCCCAGTTCGAAACTGGGCAGAAACAGGCCTTAGTTCTCCTTTTATATAGGACATGTGAGATGTAAAATTGATATAATATCCTGTAAATACTATTTGTATCAACAGGAAGTTTTAATGGCATTGCATCAGTGTTCATTAGGGAAACTAGTGTATTGTAAGGAATAATACAACCCTGTAAGTGGCAAGTTATTTTTGGTACAGAATTTTAACAAGACAAACATAAGCATGCAGGATGTTCGATACTAGAGTAGTGGGATCTGTAGGGGTGAGGGTGTCAGAGTGAAGTTAGCCATGCATTGGGAAGGGGGGAACATTGTGGGGAAGTGGAGGGCCCCTGTTCTAATCATCTGTCCTGGGACCCATGATCTCTGATGACGGCCTTACCTCTTCCTATACAAGCAAGTTTTCTACTGGCTGTTCCCATTGTTTGACTACACTGCTTGCTTACATGTACAACACCATCTATCTCTCCACCTTCATTCATGATTCAACAATCTTTTCCATACGCCTCCTGTATATCTTAGCAATAGCTCCTGTCGGGCACCTAACCTCTCTATGTCTTTCAGGAACAAGTCCCAGGGATGATGTCAATGAGGTTTCAGGGAGAGATAGAAAGGGGCATTGCTTCCCAGCTTCTATATTGAATGCTGTGCGGAAGCGATTTATCTGCCAGGAACCACTCATCATTGTTCTTGGCCATGACACAGGGATCTGTGACTTGCCGTAACTCCCTGCCTAAAATTAAACAAGACATTACAGTTACATCCTGTAGCCTGAAGGGGTTCATTTTATTAATTAACCATAGAGCAACAGCGAAACATAACTATAATTTACAAAGCATATTCTTGTAAATTAGTTACTAGTGAAGAGACAATTGAAGAACATTATTCAGCGTTAATTCCAAACAGTGTAGCTGCCTCGTTAGCGCAGTAGGTAGCGCGTCAGTCTCATAATCTGAAGGTCGTGAGTTCGATCCTCACATGGGGCAACCTGTCTTTTTCTCACCCCTCTCTATGTTCTTTCTATGTTGTCAAACCAGCCATATTGCTCTGAGACGACTTAGAGGTTGCACTGACAGCCCAAGGTTCCAGTGAGTGGGCAAGAACTGATTCATATGGCTATTGCCCTCCTAATCACTTGAACCTGATGCTCAATAGGATTGCTGTGTTCAAAATGTGTAAGTGTCTGGGCACTTCAGCATAAAGTGATGGGAGACACCTAGTTGAGTGTAGTGTATTCCTTCATATGTAGGGATCTACTTATAGTGCAGAGGAGGTTTAGTTGAGATCAGATCTTCCCTAACACCAATACATCAAAAGTAAAATTGATCTTGTAACTATACAAGGTCTCCAACGTAATAGCAAAAAAGTAAAACTTAGATCAAACAAAAAACAAATTTAAAGATAAAAAAATGATGAAAACAAAATCTGACACTATTCCCTGTCCTTCTTCCCAGCATGAGGAAACCACTTTAATCACTGTGAGACACATGCAAAAATGTCTGAATGTCACACAAAATGAACGGCACTCCATAATTTAGGAAATTTTACCAACACCCAAATATAGTACACTTATGTGGTGTGATGAGACACAAGGTGGGAAAGGACTGTCTCTGGATTCTGATTTTACTAAGAGACCACCCATCCAAGATGGACCCCTAATGAAGGACTAGGAAACAGGGACCCTGGGTACATCGATATGGGTAGGATAACACCCTCAGACAGTCAGTGTAAAGAATCACATTTTTTTATCAAGTTGAGTCCAGATAGAGATCACTAAATGTCAGAAAGGATCACTCTCTATTACAGTGTCAGAGGTCAGGACAGGACACAGCTGGTGTTTCTGTAGTGTAGTGGTTATCACGTTCGCCTCACACGCAAAAAGGTCCCCAGTTTGAAACTGGGCAGAAACAGGCCTTAGTTCTCCTTTTATATAGGACATGTGAGATGTAAAATTGATATAATATCCTGTAAATACTATTTGTATCAACAGGAAGTTTTAATGGCATTGCATCAGTGTTCATTAGGGAAACTAGTGTATTGAAAGGAATAATACAACCCTGTAAGTAGCAAGTTATTTTTGGTACAGAATTTTAACAAGACAAACATAAGCATGCAGGATGTTCGATACTAGAGTAGTGGGATCTGTAGGGGTGAGGGTGTCAGAGTGAAGTTAGCCATGCATTGGGAAGGGGGGAACATTGTGTGGAGGTTGAGGGCCCCTGTTCTAATCATCTGTCCTGGGACCCATGATCTCTGATGACGGCCTTACCTCTTCCTATACAAGCAAGTTTTCTACTGGCTGTTCCCATTGTTTGACTACACTGCTTGCTTACATGTACAACACCATCTATCTCTCCAACTTCATTCATGATTCAACAATCTTTTCCATACGCCTCCTGTATATCTTAGCAATAGCTCCTGTCGGGCACCTAACCTCTCTATGTCTTTCAGGAACAAGTCCCAGGGATGATGTCAATGAGGTTTCAGGGAGAGATAGAAAGGGGCATTGCTTCCCAGCTTCTATATTGAATGCTGTGCGGAAGCGATTTATCTGCCAGGAACCACTCATCATTGTTCTTGGCCATGACACAGGGATCTGTGACTTGCCGTAACTCCCTGCCTAAAATTAAACAAGACATTACAGTTACATCCTGTAGCCTGAAGGGGTTAATTTTATTAATTAACCATAGAGCAACAGCGAAACATAACTATAATTTACAAAGCATCTTCTTGTAAATTAGTTACTAGTGAAGAGACAATTAAAGAACATTATTCAGCGTTAATTCCAAACAGTGTAGCTGCCTCGTTAGCGCAGTAGGTAGCGCGTCAGTCTCATAATCTGAAGGTCGTGAGTTTGATCCTCACATGGGGCAACCTGTCTTTTTCTCACCCCTCTCTATGTTCTTTCTATGTTGTCAAACCAGCCATATTGCTCTGAGACGACTTAGAGGTTGCACTGACAGCCCAAGGTTCCAGTGAGTGGGCAAGAACTGATTCATATGGCTATTGCCCTCCTAATCACTTGAACCTGATGCTCAATAGGATTGCTGTGTTCAAAATGTGTAAGTGTCTGGGCACTTCAGCATAAAGTGATGGGAGACACCTAGTTGAGTGTAGTGTATTCCTTCATATGTAGGGATCTACTTATAGTGCAGAGGAGGTTTAGTTGAGATCAGATCTTCCCTAACACCAATACATCAAAAGTAAAATTGATCTTGTAACTATACAAGGTCTCCAACGTAATAGCAAAAAAGTAAAACTTAGATCAAACAAAAAACAAATTTAAAGATAAAAAAATGATGAAAACAAAATCTGACACTATTCCCTGTCCTTCTTCCCAGCATGAGGAAACCACTTTAATCACTGTGAGACACATGCAAAAATGTCTGAATGTCACACAAAATGAACGGCACTCCATAATTTAGGAAATTTTACCAACACCCAAATATAGTACACTTATGTGGTGTGATGAGACACAAGGTGGGAAAGGACTGTCTCTGGATTCTGATTTTACTAAGAGACCACCCATCCAAGATGGACCCCTAATGAAGGACTAGGAAACAGGGACCCTGGGTACATCGATATGGGTAGGATAACACCCTCAGACAGTCAGTGTAAATAATCACATTTTTTTATCTAGTTGAGTCCAGATAGAGATCACTAAATGTCAGAAAGGATCACTCTCTATTACAGTGTCAGAGGTCAGGACAGGTCACAGCTGGTGTTTCTGTAGTGTAGTGGTTATCACGTTCGCCTCACACGCGAAAGGTCCCCAGTTCGAAACTGGGCAGAAACAGGCCTTAGTTCTCCTTTTATATAGGACATGTGAGATGTAAAATTGATATAATATCCTGTAAATACTATTTGTATCAACAGGAAGTTTTAATGGCATTGCATCAGTGTTCATTAGGGAAACTAGTGTATTGTAAGGAATAATACAACCCTGTAAGTGGCAAGTTATTTTTGGTACAGAATTTTAACAAGACAAACATAAGCATGCAGGATGTTCGATACTAGAGTAGTGGGATCTGTAGGGGTGAGGGTGTCAGAGTGAAGTTAGCCATGCATTGGGAAGGGGGGAACATTGTGGGGAAGTGGAGGGCCCCTGTTCTAATCATCTGTCCTGGGACCCATGATCTCTGATGACGGCCTTACCTCTTCCTATACAAGCAAGTTTTCTACTGGCTGTTCCCATTGTTTGACTACACTGCTTGCTTACATGTACAACACCATCTATCTCTCCACCTTCATTCATGATTCAACAATCTTTTCCATACGCCTCCTGTATATCTTAGCAATAGCTCCTGTCGGGCACCTAACCTCTCTATGTCTTTCAGGAACAAGTCCCAGGGATGATGTCAATGAGGTTTCAGGGAGAGATAGAAAGGGGCATTGCTTCCCAGCTTCTATATTGAATGCTGTGCGGAAGCGATTTATCTGCCAGGAACCACTCATCATTGTTCTTGGCCATGACACAGGGATCTGTGACTTGCCGTAACTCCCTGCCTAAAATTAAACAAGACATTACAGTTACATCCTGTAGCCTGAAGGGGTTCATTTTATTAATTAACCATAGAGCAACAGCGAAACATAACTATAATTTACAAAGCATCTTCTTGTAAATTAGTTACTAGTGAAGAGACAATTGAAGAACATTATTCAGCGTTAATTCCAAACAGTGTAGCTGCCTTGTTAGCGCAGTAGGTAGCACGTCAGTCTCATAATCTGAAGGTCATGAGTTCGATCCTCACATGGGGCAACCTGTCTTTTTCTCACCCCTCTCTATGTTCTTTCTATGTTGTCAAACCAGCCATATTGCTCTGAGACGACTTAGAGGTTGCACTGACAACCCAAGGTTCCAGTGAGTGGGCAAGAACTGATTCATATGGCTATTGCCCTCCTAATCACTTGAACCTGATGCTCAATAGGATTGCTGTGTTCAAAATGTGTAAGTGTCTGGGCACTTCAGCATAAAGTGATGGGAGACACCTAGTTGAGTGTAGTGTATTCCTTCATATGTAGGGATCTACTTATAGTGCAGAGGAGGTTTAGTTGAGATCAGATCTTCCCTAACACCAATACATCAAAAGTAAAATTGATCTTGTAACTATACAAGGTCTCCAACGTAATAGCAAAAAAGTAAAACTTAGATCAAACAAAAAACAAATTTAAAGATAAAAAAATGATGAAAACAAAATCTGACACTATTCCCTGTCCTTCTTCCCAGCATGAGGAAACCACTTTAATCACTGTGAGACACATGCAAAAATGTCTGAATGTCACACAAAATGAACGGCACTCCATAATTTAGGAAATTTTACCAACACCCAAATATAGTACACTTATGTGGTGTGAGGAGACACAAGGTGGGAAAGGACTGTCTCTGGATTCTGATTTTACTAAGAGACCACCCATCCAAGATGGACCCCTAATGAAGGACTAGGAAACAGGGACCCTGGGTACATCGATATGGGTAGGATAACACCCTCAGACAGTCAGTGTAAATAATCACATTTTTTTATATAGTTGAGTCCAGATAGAGATCACTAAATGTCAGAAAGGATCACTCTCTATTACAGTGTCAGAGGTCAGGACAGGTCACAGCTGGTGTTTCTGTAGTGTAGTGGTTATCACGTTCGCCTCACACGCGAAAGGTCCCCAGTTCGAAACTGGGCAGAAACAGGCCTTAGTTCTCCTTTTATATAGGACATGTGAGATGTAAAATTGATATAATATCCTGTAAATACTATTTGTATCAACAGGAAGTTTTAATGGCATTGCATCAGTGTTCATTAGGGAAACTAGTGTATTGTAAGGAATAATACAACCCTGTAAGTGGCAAGTTATTTTTGGTACAGAATTTTAACAAGACAAACATAAGCATGCAGGATGTTCGATACTAGAGTAGTGGGATCTGTAGGGGTGAGGGTGTCAGAGTGAAGTTAGCCATGCATTGGGAAGGGGGGAACATTGTGGGGAAGTGGAGGGCCCCTGTTCTAATCATCTGTCCTGGGACCCATGATCTCTGATGACGGCCTTACCTCTTCCTATACAAGCAAGTTTTCTACTGGCTGTTCCCATTGTTTGACTACACTGCTTGCTTACATGTACAACACCATCTATCTCTCCACCTTCATTCATGATTCAACAATCTTTTCCATACGCCTCCTGTATATCTTAGCAATAGCTCCTGTCGGGCACCTAACCTCTCTATGTCTTTCAGGAACAAGTCCCAGGGATGATGTCAATGAGGTTTCAGGGAGAGATAGAAAGGGGCATTGCTTCCCAGCTTCTATATTGAATGCTGTGCGGAAGCGATTTATCTGCCAGGAACCACTCATCATTGTTCTTGGCCATGACACAGGGATCTGTGACTTGCCGTAACTCCCTGCCTAAAATTAAACAAGACATTACAGTTACATCCTGTAGCCTGAAGGGGTTCATTTTATTAATTAACCATAGAGCAACAGCGAAACATAACTATAATTTACAAAGCATATTCTTGTAAATTAGTTACTAGTGAAGAGACAATTGAAGAACATTATTCAGCGTTAATTCCAAACAGTGTAGCTGCCTCGTTAGCGCAGTAGGTAGCGCGTCAGTCTCATAATCTGAAGGTCGTGAGTTCGATCCTCACATGGGGCAACCTGTCTTTTTCTCACCCCTCTCTATGTTCTTTCTATGTTGTCAAACCAGCCATATTGCTCTGAGATTACTTAGAGGTTGCACTGACAGCCCAAGGTTCCAGTGAGTGGGCAAGAACTGATTCATATGGCTATTGCCCTCCTAATCACTTGAACCTGATGCTCAATAGGATTGCTGTGTTCAAAATGTGTAAGTGTCTGGGCACTTCAGCATAAAGTGATGGGAGACACCTAGTTGAGTGTAGTGTATTCCTTCATATGTAGGGATCTACTTATAGTGCAGAGGAGGTTTAGTTGAGATCAGATCTTCCCTAACACCAATACATCAAAAGTAAAATTGATCTTGTAACTATACAAGGTCTCCAACGTAATAGCAAAAAAGTAAAACTTAGATCAAACAAAAAACAAATTTAAAGATAAAAAAATGATGAAAACAAAATCTGACACTATTCCCTGTCCTTCTTCCCAGCATGAGGAAACCACTTTAATCACTGTGAGACACATGCAAAAATGTCTGAATGTCACACAAAATGAACGGCACTCCATAATTTAGGAAATTTTACCAACACCCAAATATAGTACACTTATGTGGTGTGATGAGACACAAGGTGGGAAAGGACTGTCTCTGGATTCTGATTTTACTAAGAGACCACCCATCCAAGATGGACCCCTAATGAAGGACTAGGAAACAGGGACCCTGGGTACATCGATATGGGTAGGATAACACCCTCAGACAGTCAGTGTAAATAATCACATTTTTTTATCAAGTTGAGTCCAGATAGAGATCACTAAATGTCAGAAAGGATCACTCTCTATTACAGTGTCAGAGGTCAGGACAGGTCACAGCTGGTGTTTCTGTAGTGTAGTGGTTATCACGTTCGCCTCACACGCGAAAGGTCCCCAGTTCGAAACTGGGCAGAAACAGGCCTTAGTTCTCCTTTTATATAGGACATGTGAGATGTAAAATTGATATAATATCCTGTAAATACTATTTGTATCAACAGGAAGTTTTAATGGCATTGCATCAGTGTTCATTAGGGAAACTAGTGTATTGTAAGGAATAATACAACCCTGTAAGTGGCAAGTTATTTTTGGTACAGAATTTTAACAAGACAAACATAAGCATGCAGGATGTTCGATACTAGAGTAGTGGGATCTGTAGGGGTGAGGGTGTCAGAGTGAAGTTAGCCATGCATTGGGAAGGGGGGAACATTGTGGGGAAGTGGAGGGCCCCTGTTCTAATCATCTGTCCTGGGACCCATGATCTCTGATGACGGCCTTACCTCTTCCTATACAAGCAAGTTTTCTACTGGCTGTTCCCATTGTTTGACTACACTGCTTGCTTACATGTACAACACCATCTATCTCTCCACCTTCATTCATGATTCAACAATCTTTTCCATACGCCTCCTGTATATCTTAGCAATAGCTCCTGTCGGGCACCTAACCTCTCTATGTCTTTCAGGAACAAGTCCCAGGGATGATGTCAATGAGGTTTCAGGGAGAGATAGAAAGGGGCATTGCTTCCCAGCTTCTATATTGAATGCTGTGCGGAAGCGATTTATCTGCCAGGAACCACTCATCATTGTTCTTGGCCATGACACAGGGATCTGTGACTTGCCGTAACTCCCTGCCTAAAATTAAACAAGACATTACAGTTACATCCTGTAGCCTGAAGGGGTTCATTTTATTAATTAACCATAGAGCAACAGCGAAACATAACTATAATTTACAAAGCATATTCTTGTAAATTAGTTACTAGTGAAGAGACAATTGAAGAACATTATTCAGCGTTAATTCCAAACAGTGTAGCTGCCTCGTTAGCGCAGTAGGTAGCGCGTCAGTCTCATAATCTGAAGGTCGTGAGTTCGATCCTCACATGGGGCAACCTGTCTTTTTCTCACCCCTCTCTATGTTCTTTCTATGTTGTCAAACCAGCCATATTGCTCTGAGATTACTTAGAGGTTGCACTGACAGCCCAAGGTTCCAGTGAGTGGGCAAGAACTGATTCATATGGCTATTGCCCTCCTAATCACTTGAACCTGATGCTCAATAGGATTGCTGTGTTCAAAATGTGTAAGTGTCTGGGCACTTCAGCATAAAGTGATGGGAGACACCTAGTTGAGTGTAGTGTATTCCTTCATATGTAGGGATCTACTTATAGTGCAGAGGAGGTTTAGTTGAGATCAGATCTTCCCTAACACCAATACATCAAAAGTAAAATTGATCTTGTAACTATACAAGGTCTCCAACGTAATAGCAAAAAAGTAAAACTTAGATCAAACAAAAAACAAATTTAAAGATAAAAAAATGATGAAAACAAAATCTGACACTATTCCCTGTCCTTCTTCCCAGCATGAGGAAACCACTTTAATCACTGTGAGACACATGCAAAAATGTCTGAATGTCACACAAAATGAACGGCACTCCATAATTTAGGAAATTTTACCAACACCCAAATATAGTACACTTATGTGGTGTGATGAGACACAAGGTGGGAAAGGACTGTCTCTGGATTCTGATTTTACTAAGAGACCACCCATCCAAGATGGACCCCTAATGAAGGACTAGGAAACAGGGACCCTGGGTACATCGATATGGGTAGGATAACACCCTCAGACAGTCAGTGTAAATAATCACATTTTTTTATCAAGTTGAGTCCAGATAGAGATCACTAAATGTCAGAAAGGATCACTCTCTATTACAGTGTCAGAGGTCAGGACAGGTCACAGCTGGTGTTTCTGTAGTGTAGTGGTTATCACGTTCACCTCACACGCGAAAGGTCCCCAGTTCGAAACTGGGCAGAAACAGGCCTTAGTTCTCCTTTTATATAGGACATGTGAGATGTAAAATTGATATAATATCCTGTAAATACTATTTGTATCAACAGGAAGTTTTAATGGCATTGCATCAGTGTTCATTAGGGAAACTAGTGTATTGTAAGGAATAATACAACCCTGTAAGTGGCAAGTTATTTTTGGTACAGAATTTTAACAAGACAAACATAAGCATGCAGGATGTTCGATACTAGAGTAGTGGGATCTGTAGGGGTGAGGGTGTCAGAGTGAAGTTAGCCATGCATTGGGAAGGGGGGAACATTGTGGGGAAGTGGAGGGCCCCTGTTCTAATCATCTGTCCTGGGACCCATGATCTCTGATGACGGCCTTACCTCTTCCTATACAAGCAAGTTTTCTACTGGCTGTTCCCATTGTTTGACTACACTGCTTGCTTACATGTACAACACCATCTATCTCTCCACCTTCATTCATGATTCAACAATCTTTTCCATACGCCTCCTGTATATCTTAGCAATAGCTCCTGTCGGGCACCTAACCTCTCTATGTCTTTCAGGAACAAGTCCCAGGGATGATGTCAATGAGGTTTCAGGGAGAGATAGAAAGGGGCATTGCTTCCCAGCTTCTATATTGAATGCTGTGCGGAAGCGATTTATCTGCCAGGAACCACTCATCATTGTTCTTGGCCATGACACAGGGATCTGTGACTTGCCGTAACTCCCTGCCTAAAATTAAACAAGACATTACAGTTACATCCTGTAGCCTGAAGGGGTTCATTTTATTAATTAACCATAGAGCAACAGCGAAACATAACTATAATTTACAAAGCATATTCTTGTAAATTAGTTACTAGTGAAGAGACAATTGAAGAACATTATTCAGCGTTAATTCCAAACAGTGTAGCTGCCTCGTTAGCGCAGTAGGTAGCGCGTCAGTCTCATAATCTGAAGGTCGTGAGTTCGATCCTCACATGGGGCAACCTGTCTTTTTCTCACCCCTCTCTATGTTCTTTCTATGTTGTCAAACCAGCCATATTGCTCTGAGATTACTTAGAGGTTGCACTGACAGCCCAAGGTTCCAGTGAGTGGGCAAGAACTGATTCATATGGCTATTGCCCTCCTAATCACTTGAACCTGATGCTCAATAGGATTGCTGTGTTCAAAATGTGTAAGTGTCTGGGCACTTCAGCATAAAGTGATGGGAGACACCTAGTTGAGTGTAGTGTATTCCTTCATATGTAGGGATCTACTTATAGTGCAGAGGAGGTTTAGTTGAGATCAGATCTTCCCTAACACCAATACATCAAAAGTAAAATTGATCTTGTAACTATACAAGGTCTCCAACGTAATAGCAAAAAAGTAAAACTTAGATCAAACAAAAAACAAATTTAAAGATAAAAAAATGATGAAAACAAAATCTGACACTATTCCCTGTCCTTCTTCCCAGCATGAGGAAACCACTTTAATCACTGTGAGACACATGCAAAAATGTCTGAATGTCACACAAAATGAACGGCACTCCATAATTTAGGAAATTTTACCAACACCCAAATATAGTACACTTATGTGGTGTGATGAGACACAAGGTGGGAAAGGACTGTCTCTGGATTCTGATTTTACTAAGAGACCACCCATCCAAGATGGACCCCTAATGAAGGACTAGGAAACAGGGACCCTGGGTACATCGATATGGGTAGGATAACACCCTCAGACAGTCAGTGTAAATAATCACATTTTTTTATCAAGTTGAGTCCAGATAGAGATCACTAAATGTCAGAAAGGATCACTCTCTATTACAGTGTCAGAGGTCAGGACAGGACACAGCTGGTGTTTCTGTAGTGTAGTGGTTATCACGTTCGCCTCACACGCGAAAGGTCCCCAGTTCGAAACTGGGCAGAAACAGGCCTTAGTTCTCCTTTTATATAGGACATGTGAGATGTAAAATTGATATAATATCCTGTAAATACTATTTGTATCAACAGGAAGTTTTAATGGCATTGCATCAGTGTTCATTAGGGAAACTAGTGTATTGTAAGGAATAATACAACCCTGTAAGTGGCAAGTTATTTTTGGTACAGAATTTTAACAAGACAAACATAAGCATGCAGGATGTTCGATACTAGAGTAGTGGGATCTGTAGGGGTGAGGGTGTCAGAGTGAAGTTAGCCATGCATTGGGAAGGGGGGAACATTGTGGGGAAGTGGAGGGCCCCTGTTCTAATCATCTGTCCTGGGACCCATGATCTCTGATGACGGCCTTACCTCTTCCTATACAAGCAAGTTTTCTACTGGCTGTTCCCATTGTTTGACTACACTGCTTGCTTACATGTACAACACCATCTATCTCTCCACCTTCATTCATGATTCAACAATCTTTTCCATACGCCTCCTGTATATCTTAGCAATAGCTCCTGTCGGGCACCTAACCTCTCTATGTCTTTCAGGAACAAGTCCCAGGGATGATGTCAATGAGGTTTCAGGGAGAGATAGAAAGGGGCATTGCTTCCCAGCTTCTATATTGAATGCTGTGCGGAAGCGATTTATCTGCCAGGAACCACTCATCATTGTTCTTGGCCATGACACAGGGATCTGTGACTTGCCGTAACTCCCTGCCTAAAATTAAACAAGACATTACAGTTACATCCTGTAGCCTGAAGGGGTTCATTTTATTAATTAACCATAGAGCAACAGCGAAACATAACTATAATTTACAAAGCATATTCTTGTAAATTAGTTACTAGTGAAGAGACAATTGAAGAACATTATTCAGCGTTAATTCCAAACAGTGTAGCTGCCTCGTTAGCGCAGTAGGTAGTGCGTCAGTCTCATAATCTGAATGTCGTGAGTTCGATCCTCACATGGGGCAACCTGTCATTTTCTCACCCCTCTCTATGTTTTTTCTATGTTGTCAAACCAGCCATATTGCTCTGAGACGACTTAGAGGTTGCACTGACAGCCCAAGGTTCCAGTGAGTGGGCAAGAACTGGTTCATATGGCTATTGCCCTCCTAATCACTTGAACCTGATGCTCAATAGGATTGCTGTGTTCAAAATGTGTAAGTGTCTGGGCACTTCAGCATAAAGTGATGGGAGACACCTAGTTGAGTGTAGTGTATTCCTTCATATGTAGGGATCTACTTATAGTGCAGAGGAGGTTTAGTTGAGATCAGATCTTCCCTAACACCAATACATCAAAAGTAAAATTGATCTTGTAACTATACAAGGTCTCCAACGTAATAGCAAAAAAGTAAAACTTAGATCAAACAAAAAACAAATTTAAAGATAAAAAAATGATGAAAACAAAATCTGACACTATTCCCTGTCCTTCTTCCCAGCATGAGGAAACCACTTTAATCACTGTGAGACACATGCAAAAATGTCTGAATGTCACACAAAATGAACGGCACTCCATAATTTAGGAAATTTTACCAACACCCAAATATAGTACACTTATGTGGTGTGATGAGACACAAGGTGGGAAAGGACTGTCTCTGGATTCTGATTTTACTAAGAGACCACCCATCCAAGATGGACCCCTAATGAAGGACTAGGAAACAGGGACCCTGGGTACATCGATATGGGTAGGATAACACCCTCAGACAGTCAGTGTAAATAATCACATTTTTTTATCAAGTTGAGTCCAGATAGAGATCACTAAATGTCAGAAAGGATCACTCTCTATTACAGTGTCAGAGGTCAGGACAGGTCACAGCTGGTGTTTCTGTAGTGTAGTGGTTATCACGTTCACCTCACACGCGAAAGGTCCCCAGTTCGAAACTGGGCAGAAACAGGCCTTAGTTCTCCTTTTATATAGGACATGTGAGATGTAAAATTGATATAATATCCTGTAAATACTATTTGTATCAACAGGAAGTTTTAATGGCATTGCATCAGTGTTCATTAGGGAAACTAGTGTATTGTAAGGAATAATACAACCCTGTAAGTGGCAAGTTATTTTTGGTACAGAATTTTAACAAGACAAACATAAGCATGCAGGATGTTCGATACTAGAGTAGTGGGATCTGTAGGGGTGAGGGTGTCAGAGTGAAGTTAGCCATGCATTGGGAAGGGGGGAACATTGTGGGGAAGTGGAGGGCCCCTGTTCTAATCATCTGTCCTGGGACCCATGATCTCTGATGACGGCCTTACCTCTTCCTATACAAGCAAGTTTTCTACTGGCTGTTCCCATTGTTTGACTACACTGCTTGCTTACATGTACAACACCATCTATCTCTCCACCTTCATTCATGATTCAACAATCTTTTCCATACGCCTCCTGTATATCTTAGCAATAGCTCCTGTCGGGCACCTAACCTCTCTATGTCTTTCAGGAACAAGTCCCAGGGATGATGTCAATGAGGTTTCAGGGAGAGATAGAAAGGGGCATTGCTTCCCAGCTTCTATATTGAATGCTGTGCGGAAGCGATTTATCTGCCAGGAACCACTCATCATTGTTCTTGGCCATGACACAGGGATCTGTGACTTGCCGTAACTCCCTGCCTAAAATTAAACAAGACATTACAGTTACATCCTGTAGCCTGAAGGGGTTCATTTTATTAATTAACCATAGAGCAACAGCGAAACATAACTATAATTTACAAAGCATATTCTTGTAAATTAGTTACTAGTGAAGAGACAATTGAAGAACATTATTCAGCGTTAATTCCAAACAGTGTAGCTGCCTCGTTAGCGCAGTAGGTAGCGCGTCAGTCTCATAATCTGAAGGTCGTGAGTTCGATCCTCACATGGGGCAACCTGTCTTTTTCTCACCCCTCTCTATGTTCTTTCTATGTTGTCAAACCAGCCATATTGCTCTGAGATTACTTAGAGGTTGCACTGACAGCCCAAGGTTCCAGTGAGTGGGCAAGAACTGATTCATATGGCTATTGCCCTCCTAATCACTTGAACCTGATGCTCAATAGGATTGCTGTGTTCAAAATGTGTAAGTGTCTGGGCACTTCAGCATAAAGTGATGGGAGACACCTAGTTGAGTGTAGTGTATTCCTTCATATGTAGGGATCTACTTATAGTGCAGAGGAGGTTTAGTTGAGATCAGATCTTCCCTAACACCAATACATCAAAAGTAAAATTGATCTTGTAACTATACAAGGTCTCCAACGTAATAGCAAAAAAGTAAAACTTAGATCAAACAAAAAACAAATTTAAAGATAAAAAAATGATGAAAACAAAATCTGACACTATTCCCTGTCCTTCTTCCCAGCATGAGGAAACCACTTTAATCACTGTGAGACACATGCAAAAATGTCTGAATGTCACACAAAATGAACGGCACTCCATAATTTAGGAAATTTTACCAACACCCAAATATAGTACACTTATGTGGTGTGATGAGACACAAGGTGGGAAAGGACTGTCTCTGGATTCTGATTTTACTAAGAGACCACCCATCCAAGATGGACCCCTAATGAAGGACTAGGAAACAGGGACCCTGGGTACATCGATATGGGTAGGATAACACCCTCAGACAGTCAGTGTAAATAATCACATTTTTTTATCAAGTTGAGTCCAGATAGAGATCACTAAATGTCAGAAAGGATCACTCTCTATTACAGTGTCAGAGGTCAGGACAGGACACAGCTGGTGTTTCTGTAGTGTAGTGGTTATCACGTTCGCCTCACACGCGAAAGGTCCCCAGTTCGAAACTGGGCAGAAACAGGCCTTAGTTCTCCTTTTATATAGGACATGTGAGATGTAAAATTGATATAATATCCTGTAAATACTATTTGTATCAACAGGAAGTTTTAATGGCATTGCATCAGTGTTCATTAGGGAAACTAGTGTATTGTAAGGAATAATACAACCCTGTAAGTGGCAAGTTATTTTTGGTACAGAATTTTAACAAGACAAACATAAGCATGCAGGATGTTCGATACTAGAGTAGTGGGATCTGTAGGGGTGAGGGTGTCAGAGTGAAGTTAGCCATGCATTGGGAAGGGGGGAACATTGTGGGGAAGTGGAGGGCCCCTGTTCTAATCATCTGTCCTGGGACCCATGATCTCTGATGACGGCCTTACCTCTTCCTATACAAGCAAGTTTTCTACTGGCTGTTCCCATTGTTTGACTACACTGCTTGCTTACATGTACAACACCATCTATCTCTCCACCTTCATTCATGATTCAACAATCTTTTCCATACGCCTCCTGTATATCTTAGCAATAGCTCCTGTCGGGCACCTAACCTCTCTATGTCTTTCAGGAACAAGTCCCAGGGATGATGTCAATGAGGTTTCAGGGAGAGATAGAAAGGGGCATTGCTTCCCAGCTTCTATATTGAATGCTGTGCGGAAGCGATTTATCTGCCAGGAACCACTCATCATTGTTCTTGGCCATGACACAGGGATCTGTGACTTGCCGTAACTCCCTGCCTAAAATTAAACAAGACATTACAGTTACATCCTGTAGCCTGAAGGGGTTCATTTTATTAATTAACCATAGAGCAACAGCGAAACATAACTATAATTTACAAAGCATATTCTTGTAAATTAGTTACTAGTGAAGAGACAATTGAAGAACATTATTCAGCGTTAATTCCAAACAGTGTAGCTGCCTCGTTAGCGCAGTAGGTAGCGCGTCAGTCTCATAATCTGAAGGTCGTGAGTTCGATCCTCACATGGGGCAACCTGTCTTTTTCTCACCCCTCTCTATGTTCTTTCTATGTTGTCAAACCAGCCATATTGCTCTGAGACGACTTAGAGGTTGCACTGACAGCCCAAGGTTCCAGTGAGTGGGCAAGAACTGATTCATATGGCTATTGCCCTCCTAATCACTTGAACCTGATGCTCAATAGGATTGCTGTGTTCAAAATGTGTAAGTGTCTGGGCACTTCAGCATAAAGTGATGGGAGACACCTAGTTGAGTGTAGTGTATTCCTTCATATGTAGGGATCTACTTATAGTGCAGAGGAGGTTTAGTTGAGATCAGATCTTCCCTAACACCAATACATCAAAAGTAAAATTGATCTTGTAACTATACAAGGTCTCCAACGTAATAGCAAAAAAGTAAAACTTAGATCAAACAAAAAACAAATTTAAAGATAAAAAAATGATGAAAACAAAATCTGACACTATTCCCTGTCCTTCTTCCCAGCATGAGGAAACCACTTTAATCACTGTGAGACACATGCAAAAATGTCTGAATGTCACACAAAATGAACGGCACTCCATAATTTAGGAAATTTTACCAACACCCAAATATAGTACACTTATGTGGTGTGATGAGACACAAGGTGGGAAAGGACTGTCTCTGGATTCTGATTTTACTAAGAGACCACCCATCCAAGATGGACCCCTAATGAAGGACTAGGAAACAGGGACCCTGGGTACATCGATATGGGTAGGATAACACCCTCAAACAGTCAGTGTAAAGAATCACATTTTTTTATCAAGTTGAGTCCAGATAGAGATCACTAAATGTCAGAAAGGATCACTCTCTATTACAGTGTCAGAGGTCAGGACAGGACACAGCTGGTGTTTCTGTAGTGTAGTGGTTATCACGTTCGCCTCACACGCAAAAAGGTCCCCAGTTTGAAACTGGGCAGAAACAGGCCTTAGTTCTCCTTTTATATAGGACATGTGAGATGTAAAATTGATATAATATCCTGTAAATACTATTTGTATCAACAGGAAGTTTTAATGGCATTGCATCAGTGTTCATTAGGGAAACTAGTGTATTGAAAGGAATAATACAACCCTGTAAGTAGCAAGTTATTTTTGGTACAGAATTTTAACAAGACAAATATAAGCATGCAGGATGTTCGATACTAGAGTAGTGGGATCTGTAGGGGTGAGGGTGTCAGAGTGAAGTTAGCCATGCATTGGGAAGGGGGGAACATTGTGGGGAGGTGGAGGGGCCCTGTTCTAATCATCTGTCCTGGGACCCATGATCTCTGATGACGGCCTTACCTCTTCCTATACAAGCAAGTTTTCTACTGGCTGTTCCCATTGTTTGACTACACTGCTTGCTTACATGTACAACACCATCTATCTCTCCACCTTCATTCATGATTCAACAATCTTTTCCATACGCCTCCTGTATATCTTAGCAATAGCTCCTGTCGGGCACCTAACCTCTCTATGTCTTTCAGGAACAAGTCCCAGGGATGATGTCAATGAGGTTTCAGGGAGAGATAGAAAGGGGCATTGCTTCCCAGCTTCTATATTGAATGCTGTGCGGAAGCGATTTATCTGCCAGGAACCACTCATCATTGTTCTTGGCCATGACACAGGGATCTGTGACTTGCCGTAACTCCCTGCCTAAAATTAAACAAGACATTACAGTTACATCCTGTAGCCTGAAGGGGTTCATTTTATTAATTAACCATAGAGCAACAGCGAAACATAACTATAATTTACAAAGCATATTCTTGTAAATTAGTTACTAGTGAAGAGACAATTGAAGAACATTATTCAGCGTTAATTCCAAACAGTGTAGCTGCCTCGTTAGCGCGTCAGTCTCATAATCTGAAGGTCGTGAGTTCGATCCTCACATGGGGCAACCTGTCTTTTTCTCACCCCTCTCTATGTTCTTTCTATGTTGTCAAACCAGCCATATTGCTCTGAGATTACTTAGAGGTTGCACTGACAGCCCAAGGTTCCAGTGAGTGGGCAAGAACTGATTCATATGGCTATTGCCCTCCTAATCACTTGAACCTGATGCTCAATAGGATTGCTGTGTTCAAAATGTGTAAGTGTCTGGGCACTTCAGCATAAAGTGATGGGAGACACCTAGTTGAGTGTAGTGTATTCCTTCATATGTAGGGATCTACTTATAGTGCAGAGGAGGTTTAGTTGAGATCAGATCTTCCCTAACACCAATACATCAAAAGTAAAATTGATCTTGTAACTATACAAGGTCTCCAACGTAATAGCAAAAAAGTAAAACTTAGATCAAACAAAAAACAAATTTAAAGATAAAAAAATGATGAAAACAAAATCTGACACTATTCCCTGTCCTTCTTCCCAGCATGAGGAAACCACTTTAATCACTGTGAGACACATGCAAAAATGTCTGAATGTCACACAAAATGAACGGCACTCCATAATTTAGGAAATTTTACCAACACCCAAATATAGTACACTTATGTGGTGTGATGAGACACAAGGTGGGAAAGGACTGTCTCTGGATTCTGATTTTACTAAGAGACCACCCATCCAAGATGGACCCCTAATGAAGGACTAGGAAACAGGGACCCTGGGTACATCGATATGGGTAGGATAACACCCTCAGACAGTCAGTGTAAATAATCACATTTTTTTATCAAGTTGAGTCCAGATAGAGATCACTAAATGTCAGAAACGATCACTCTCTATTACAGTGTCAGAGGTCAGGACAGGTTACAGCTGGTGTTTCTGTAGTGTAGTGGTTATCACGTTCGCCTCACACGCAAAAAGGTCCCCAGTTCGAAACTGGGCAGAAACAGGCCTTAGTTCTCCTTTTATATAGGACATGTGAGATGTAAAATTGATATAATATCCTGTAAATACTATTTGTATCAACAGGAAGTTTTAATGGCATTGCATCAGTGTTCATTAGGGAAACTAGTGTATTGAAAGGAATAATACAACCCTGTAAGTAGCAAGTTATTTTTGGTACAGAATTTTAACAAGACAAACATAAGCATGCAGGATGTTCGATACTAGAGTAGTGGGATCTGTAGGGGTGAGGGTGTCAGAGTGAAGTTAGCCATGCATTGGGAAGGGGGGAACATTGTGGGGAGGTGGAGGGGCCCTGTTCTAATCATCTGTCCTGGGACCCATGATCTCTGATGACGGCCTTACCTCTTCCTATACAAGCAAGTTTTCTACTGGCTGTTCCCATTGTTTGACTACACTGCTTGCTTACATGTACAACACCATGTATCTCTCCACCTTCATTCATGATTCAACAATCTTTTCCATACGCCTCCTGTATATCTTAGCAATAGCTCCTGTCGGGCACCTAACCTCTCTATGTCTTTCAGGAACAAGTCCCAGGGATGATGTCAATGAGGTTTCAGGGAGAGATAGAAAGGGGCATTGCTTCCCAGCTTCTATATTGAATGCTGTGTGGAAGCGATTTATCTGCCAGGAACCACTCATCATTGTTCTTGGCCATGACACAGGGATCTGTGACTTGCCGTAACTCCCTGCCTAAAATTAAACAAGACATTACAGTTACATCCTGTAGCCTGAAGGGGTTAATTTTATTAATTAACCATAGAGCAACAGCGAAACATAACTATAATTTACAAAGCATCTTCTTGTAAATTAGTTACTAGTGAAGAGACAATTGAAGAACATTATTCAGCGTTAATTCCAAACAGTGTAGCTGCCTCGTTAGCGCGTCAGTCTCATAATCTGAAGGTCGTGAGTTCGATCCTCACATGGGGCAACCTGTTTTTTTCTCACCCCTCTCTATGTTCTTTCTATGTTGTCAAACCAGCCATATTGCTCTGAGATGACTTAGAGGTTGCACTGACAGCCCAAGGTTCCAGTGAGTGGGCAAGAACTGATTCATATGGCTATTGCCCTCCTAATTGAACCTGATGCTCAATAGGATTGCTGTGTTCAAAATGTGTAAGTGTCTGGGCACTTCAGCATAAAGTGATGGGAGACACCTAGTTGAGTGTAGTGTATTCCTTCATATGTAGGGATCTACTTATAGTGCAGAGGAGGTTTAGTTGAGATCAGATCTTCCCTAACACCAATACATCAAAAGTAAAATTGATCTTGTAACTATACAAGGTCTCCAACGTAATAGCAAAAAAGTAAAACTTAGATCAAACAAAAAACAAATTTAAAGATAAAAAAATGATGAAAACAAAATCTGACACTATTCCCTGTCCTTCTTCCCAGCATGAGGAAACCACTTTAATCACTGTGAGACACATGCAAAAATGTCTGAATGTCACACAAAATGAACGGCACTCCATAATTTAGGAAATTTTACCAACACCCAAATATAGTACACTTATGTGGTGTGATGAGACACAAGGTGGGAAAGGACTGTCTCTGGATTCTGATTTTACTAAGAGACCACCCATCCAAGATGGACCCCTAATGAAGGACTAGGAAACAGGGACCCTGGGTACATCGATATGGGTAGGATAACACCCTCAGACAGTCAGTGTAAATAATCACATTTTTTTATCTAGTTGAGTCCAGATAGAGATCACTAAATGTCAGAAAGGATCACTCTCTATTACAGTGTCAGAGGTCAGGACAGGTCACAGCTGGTGTTTCTGTAGTGTAGTGGTTATCACGTTCGCCTCACACGCGAAAGGTCCCCAGTTCGAAACTGGGCAGAAACAGGCCTTAGTTCTCCTTTTATATAGGACATGTGAGATGTAAAATTGATATAATATCCTGTAAATACTATTTGTATCAACAGGAAGTTTTAATGGCATTGCATCAGTGTTCATTAGGGAAACTAGTGTATTGTAAGGAATAATACAACCCTGTAAGTGGCAAGTTATTTTTGGTACAGAATTTTAACAAGACAAACATAAGCATGCAGGATGTTCGATACTAGAGTAGTGGGATCTGTAGGGGTGAGGGTGTCAGAGTGAAGTTAGCCATGCATTGGGAAGGGGGGAACATTGTGGGGAAGTGGAGGGCCCCTGTTCTAATCATCTGTCCTGGGACCCATGATCTCTGATGACGGCCTTACCTCTTCCTATACAAGCAAGTTTTCTACTGGCTGTTCCCATTGTTTGACTACACTGCTTGCTTACATGTACAACACCATCTATCTCTCCACCTTCATTCATGATTCAACAATCTTTTCCATACGCCTCCTGTATATCTTAGCAATAGCTCCTGTCGGGCACCTAACCTCTCTATGTCTTTCAGGAACAAGTCCCAGGGATGATGTCAATGAGGTTTCAGGGAGAGATAGAAAGGGGCATTGCTTCCCAGCTTCTATATTGAATGCTGTGCGGAAGCGATTTATCTGCCAGGAACCACTCATCATTGTTCTTGGCCATGACACAGGGATCTGTGACTTGCCGTAACTCCCTGCCTAAAATTAAACAAGACATTACAGTTACATCCTGTAGCCTGAAGGGGTTAATTTTATTAATTAACCATAGAGCAACAGCGAAACATAACTATAATTTACAAAGCATCTTCTTGTAAATTAGTTACTAGTGAAGAGACAATTAAAGAACATTATTCAGCGTTAATTCCAAACAGTGTAGCTGCCTCGTTAGCGCAGTAGGTAGCGCGTCAGTCTCATAATCTGAAGGTCGTGAGTTCGATCCTCACATGGGGCAACCTGTCTTTTTCTCACCCCTCTCTATGTTCTTTCTATGTTGTCAAACCAGCCATATTGCTCTGAGATGACTTAGAGGTTGCACTGACAGCCCAAGGTTCCAGTGAGTGGGCAAGAACTGATTCATATGGCTATTGCCCTCCTAATCACTTGAACCTGATGCTCAATAGGATTGCTGTGTTCAAAATGTGTAAGTGTCTGGGCACTTCAGCATAAAGTGATGGGAGACACCTAGTTGAGTGTAGTGTATTCCTTCATATGTAGGGATTTACTTATAGTGCAGAGGAGGTTTAGTTGAGATCAGATCTTCCCTAACACCAATACATCAAAAGTAAAATTGATCTTGTAACTATACAAGGTCTCCAACGTAATAGCAAAAAAGTAAAACTTAGATCAAACAAAAAACAAATTTAAAGATAAAAAAATGATGAAAACAAAATCTGACACTATTCCCTGTCCTTCTTCCCAGCATGAGGAAACCACTTTAATCACTGTGAGACACATGCAAAAATGTCTGAATGTCACACAAAATGAACGGCACTCCATAATTTAGGAAATTTTACCAACACCCAAATATAGTACACTTATGTGGTGTGATGAGACACAAGGTGGGAAAGGACTGTCTCTGGATTCTGATTTTACTAAGAGACCACCCATCCAAGATGGACCCCTAATGAAGGACTAGGAAACAGGGACCCTGGGTACATCGATATGGGTAGGATAACACCCTCAGACAGTCAGTGTAAATAATCACATTTTTTTATCAAGTTGAGTCCAGATAGAGATCACTAAATGTCAGAAAGGATCACTCTCTATTACAGTGTCAGAGGTCAGGACAGGTCACAGCTGGTGTTTCTGTAGTGTAGTGGTTATCACGTTCGCCTCACACGCGAAAGGTCCCCAGTTCGAAACTGGGCAGAAACAGGCCTTAGTTCTCCTTTTATATAGGACATGTGAGATGTAAAATTGATATAATATCCTGTAAATACTATTTGTATCAACAGGAAGTTTTAATGGCATTGCATCAGTGTTCATTAGGGAAACTAGTGTATTGAAAGGAATAATACAACCCTGTAAGTAGCAAGTTATTTTTGGTACAGAATTTTAACAAGACAAATATAAGCATGCAGGATGTTCGATACTAGAGTAGTGGGATCTGTAGGGGTGAGGGTGTCAGAGTGAAGTTAGCCATGCATTGGGAAGGGGGGAACATTGTGGGGAGGTGGAGGGGCCCTGTTCTAATCATCTGTCCTGGGACCCATGATCTCTGATGACGGCCTTACCTCTTCCTATACAAGCAAGTTTTCTACTGGCTGTTCCCATTGTTTGACTACACTGCTTGCTTACATGTACAACACCATGTATCTCTCCACCTTCATTCATGATTCAACAATCTTTTCCATACGCCTCCTGTATATCTTAGCAATAGCTCCTGTCGGGCACCTAACCTCTCTATGTCTTTCAGGAACAAGTCCCAGGGATGATGTCAATGAGGTTTCAGGGAGAGATAGAAAGGGGCATTGCTTCCCAGCTTCTATATTGAATGCTGTGCGGAAGCGATTTATCTGCCAGGAACCACTCATCATTGTTCTTGGCCATGACACAGGGATCTGTGACTTGCCGTAACTCCCTGCCTAAAATTAAACAAGACATTACAGTTACATCCTGTAGCCTGAAGGGGTTCATTTTATTAATTAACCATAGAGCAACAGCGAAACATAACTATAATTTACAAAGCATATTCTTGTAAATTAGTTACTAGTGAAAAGACAATTGAAGAACATTATTCAGCGTTAATTCCAAACAGTGTAGCTGCCTCGTTAGCGCAGTAGGTAGCGCGTCAGTCTCATAATCTGAAGGTCGTGAGTTCGATCCTCACATGGGGCAACCTGTCTTTTTCTCACCCCTCTCTATGTTCTTTCTATGTTGTCAAACCAGCCATATTGCTCTGAGATTACTTAGAGGTTGCACTGACAGCCCAAGGTTCCAGTGAGTGGGCAAGAACTGATTCATATGGCTATTGCCCTCCTAATCACTTGAACCTGATGCTCAATAGGATTGCTGTGTTCAAAATGTGTAAGTGTCTGGGCACTTCAGCATAAAGTGATGGGAGACACCTAGTTGAGTGTAGTGTATTCCTTCATATGTAGGGATCTACTTATAGTGCAGAGGAGGTTTAGTTGAGATCAGATCTTCCCTAACACCAATACATCAAAAGTAAAATTGATCTTGTAACTATACAAGGTCTCCAACGTAATAGCAAAAAAGTAAAACTTAGATCAAACAAAAAACAAATTTAAAGATAAAAAAATGATGAAAACAAAATCTGACACTATTCCCTGTCCTTCTTCCCAGCATGAGGAAACCACTTTAATCACTGTGAGACACATGCAAAAATGTCTGAATGTCACACAAAATGAACGGCACTCCATAATTTAGGAAATTTTACCAACACCCAAATATAGTACACTTATGTGGTGTGATGAGACACAAGGTGGGAAAGGACTGTCTCTGGATTCTGATTTTACTAAGAGACCACCCATCCAAGATGGACCCCTAATGAAGGACTAGGAAACAGGGACCCTGGGTACATCGATATGGGTAGGATAACACCCTCAGACAGTCAGTGTAAATAATCACATTTTTTTATCAAGTTGAGTCCAGATAGAGATCACTAAATGTCAGAAAGGATCACTCTCTATTACAGTGTCAGAGGTCAGGACAGGTTACAGCTGGTGTTTCTGTAGTGTAGTGGTTATCACGTTCGCCTCACACGCAAAAAGGTCCCCAGTTCGAAACTGGGCAGAAACAGGCCTTAGTTCTCCTTTTATATAGGACATGTGAGATGTAAAATTGATATAATATCCTGTAAATACTATTTGTATCAACAGGAAGTTTTAATGGCATTGCATCAGTGTTCATTAGGGAAACTAGTGTATTGAAAGGAATAATACAACCCTGTAAGTAGCAAGTTATTTTTGGTACAGAATTTTAACAAGACAAACATAAGCATGCAGGATGTTCGATACTAGAGTAGTGGGATCTGTAGGGGTGAGGGTGTCAGAGTGAAGTTAGCCATGCATTGGGAAGGGGGGAACATTGTGGGGAGGTGGAGGGCCCCTGTTCTAATCATCTGTCCTGGGACCCATGATCTCTGATGACGGCCTTACCTCTTCCTATACAAGCAAGTTTTCTACTGGCTGTTCCCATTGTTTGACTACACTGCTTGCTTACATGTACAACACCATCTATCTCTCCAACTTCATTCATGATTCAACAATCTTTTCCATACGCCTCCTGTATATCTTAGCAATAGCTCCTGTCGGGCACCTAACCTCTCTATGTCTTTCAGGAACAAGTCCCAGGGATGATGTCAATGAGGTTTCAGGGAGAGATAGAAAGGGGCATTGCTTCCCAGCTTCTATATTGAATGCTGTGCGGAAGCGATTTATCTGCCAGGAACCACTCATCATTGTTCTTGGCCATGACACAGGGATCTGTGACTTGCCGTAACTCCCTGCCTAAAATTAAACAAGACATTACAGTTACATCCTGTAGCCTGAAGGGGTTCATTTTATTAATTAACCATAGAGCAACAGCGAAACATAACTATAATTTACAAAGCATATTCTTGTAAATTAGTTACTAGTGAAGAGACAATTGAAGAACATTATTCAGCGTTAATTCCAAACAGTGTAGCTGCCTCGTTAGCGCAGTAGGTAGCGCGTCAGTCTCATAATCTGAAGGTCGTGAGTTCGATCCTCACATGGGGCAACCTGTCTTTTTCTCACCCCTCTCTATGTTCTTTCTATGTTGTCAAACCAGCCATATTGCTCTGAGACGACTTAGAGGTTGCACTGACAGCCCAAGGTTCCAGTGAGTGGGCAAGAACTGATTCATATGGCTATTGCCCTCCTAATCACTTGAACCTGATGCTCAATAGGATTGCTGTGTTCAAAATGTGTAAGTGTCTGGGCACTTCAGCATAAAGTGATGGGAGACACCTAGTTGAGTGTAGTGTATTCCTTCATATGTAGGGATCTACTTATAGTGCAGAGGAGGTTTAGTTGAGATCAGATCTTCCCTAACACCAATACATCAAAAGTAAAATTGATCTTGTAACTATACAAGGTCTCCAACGTAATAGCAAAAAAGTAAAACTTAGATCAAACAAAAAACAAATTTAAAGATAAAAAAATGATGAAAACAAAATCTGACACTATTCCCTGTCCTTCTTCCCAGCATGAGGAAACCACTTTAATCACTGTGAGACACATGCAAAAATGTCTGAATGTCACACAAAATGAACGGCACTCCATAATTTAGGAAATTTTACCAACACCCAAATATAGTACACTTATGTGGTGTGATGAGACACAAGGTGGGAAAGGACTGTCTCTGGATTCTGATTTTACTAAGAGACCACCCATCCAAGATGGACCCCTAATGAAGGACTAGGAAACAGGGACCCTGGGTACATCGATATGGGTAGGATAACACCCTCAGACAGTCAGTGTAAAGAATCACATTTTTTTATCAAGTTGAGTCCAGATAGAGATCACTAAATGTCAGAAAGGATCACTCTCTATTACAGTGTCAGAGGTCAGGACAGGACACAGCTGGTGTTTCTGTAGTGTAGTGGTTATCACGTTCGCCTCACACGCAAAAAGGTCCCCAGTTTGAAACTGGGCAGAAACAGGCCTTAGTTCTCCTTTTATATAGGACATGTGAGATGTAAAATTGATATAATATCCTGTAAATACTATTTGTATCAACAGGAAGTTTTAATGGCATTGCATCAGTGTTCATTAGGGAAACTAGTGTATTGAAAGGAATAATACAACCCTGTAAGTAGCAAGTTATTTTTGGTACAGAATTTTAACAAGACAAACATAAGCATGCAGGATGTTCGATACTAGAGTAGTGGGATCTGTAGGGGTGAGGGTGTCAGAGTGAAGTTAGCCATGCATTGGGAAGGGGGGAACATTGTGTGGAGGTTGAGGGCCCCTGTTCTAATCATCTGTCCTGGGACCCATGATCTCTGATGACGGCCTTACCTCTTCCTATACAAGCAAGTTTTCTACTGGCTGTTCCCATTGTTTGACTACACTGCTTGCTTACATGTACAACACCATCTATCTCTCCAACTTCATTCATGATTCAACAATCTTTTCCATACGCCTCCTGTATATCTTAGCAATAGCTCCTGTCGGGCACCTAACCTCTCTATGTCTTTCAGGAACAAGTCCCAGGGATGATGTAAATGAGGTTTCAGGGAGAGATAGAAAGGGGCACTGCTTCCCAGCTTCTATATTGAATGCTGTGCGGAAGCGATTTATCTGCCAGGAACCACTCATCATTGTTCTTGGCCATGACACAGGGATCTGTGACTTGCCGTAACTCCCTGCCTAAAATTAAACAAGACATTACAGTTACATCCTGTAGCCTGAAGGGGTTAATTTTATTAATTAACCATAGAGCAACAGCGAAACATAACTATAATTTACAAAGCATCTTCTTGTAAATTAGTTACTAGTGAAGAGACAATTAAAGAACATTATTCAGCGTTAATTCCAAACAGTGTAGCTGCCTCGTTAGCGCAGTAGGTAGCGCGTCAGTCTCATAATCTGAAGGTCGTGAGTTCGATCCTCACATGGGGCAACCTGTCTTTTTCTCACCCCTCTCTATGTTCTTTCTATGTTGTCAAACCAGCCATATTGCTCTGAGATTACTTAGAGGTTGCACTGACAGCCCAAGGTTCCAGTGAGTGGGCAAGAACTGATTCATATGGCTATTGCCCTCCTAATCACTTGAACCTGATGCTCAATAGGATTGCTGTGTTCAAAATGTGTAAGTGTCTGGGCACTTCAGCATAAAGTGATGGGAGACACCTAGTTGAGTGTAGTGTATTCCTTCATATGTAGGGATCTACTTATAGTGCAGAGGAGGTTTAGTTGAGATCAGATCTTCCCTAACACCAATACATCAAAAGTAAAATTGATCTTGTAACTATACAAGGTCTCCAACGTAATAGCAAAAAAGTAAAACTTAGATCAAACAAAAAACAAATTTAAAGATAAAAAAATGATGAAAACAAAATCTGACACTATTCCCTGTCCTTCTTCCCAGCATGAGGAAACCACTTTAATCACTGTGAGACACATGCAAAAATGTCTGAATGTCACACAAAATGAACGGCACTCCATAATTTAGGAAATTTTACCAACACCCAAATATAGTACACTTATGTGGTGTGAGGAGACACAAGGTGGGAAAGGACTGTCTCTGGATTCTGATTTTACTAAGAGACCACCCATCCAATATGGACCCCTAATGAAGGACTAGGAAACAGGGACCCTGGGTACATCGATATGGGTAGGATAACACCCTCAGACAGTCAGTGTAAATAATCACATTTTTTTATCTAGTTGAGTCCAGATAGAGATCACTAAATGTCAGAAAGGATCACTCTCTATTACAGTGTCAGAGGTCAGGACAGGTCACAGCTGGTGTTTCTGTAGTGTAGTGGTTATCACGTTCGCCTCACACGCGAAAAGTCCCCAGTTCGAAACTGGGCAGAAACAGGCCTTAGTTCTCCTTTTATATAGGACATGTGAGATGTAAAATTGATATAGTATCCTGTAAATACTATTTGTATCAACAGGAAGTTTTAATGGCATTGCATCAGTGTTCATTAGGGAAACTAGTGTATTGTAAGGAATAATACAACCCTGTAAGTGGCAAGTTATTTTTGGTACAGAATTTTAACAAGACAAACATAAGCATGCAGGATGTTCGATACTAGAGTAGTGGGATCTGTAGGGGTGAGGGTGTCAGAGTGAAGTTAGCCATGCATTGGGAAGGGGGGAACATTGTGGGGAAGTGGAGGGCCCCTGTTCTAATCATCTGTCCTGGGACCCATGATCTCTGATGACGGCCTTACCTCTTCCTATACAAGCAAGTTTTCTACTGGCTGTTCCCATTGTTTGACTACACTGCTTGCTTACATGTACAACACCATCTATCTCTCCACCTTCATTCATGATTCAACAATCTTTTCCATACGCCTCCTGTATATCTTAGCAATAGCTCCTGTCGGGCACCTAACCTCTCTATGTCTTTCAGGAACAAGTCCCAGGGATGATGTCAATGAGGTTTCAGGGAGAGATAGAAAGGGGCATTGCTTCCCAGCTTCTATATTGAATGCTGTGCGGAAGCGATTTATCTGCCAGGAACCACTCATCATTGTTCTTGGCCATGACACAGGGATCTGTGACTTGCCGTAACTCCCTGACCAAAATTAAACAAGACATTACAGTTACATCCTGTAGCCTGAAGGGGTTCATTTTATTAATTAACCATAGAGCAACAGCGAAACATAACTATAATTTACAAAGCATATTCTTGTAAATTAGTTACTAGTGAAGAGACAATTGAAGAACATTATTCAGCGTTAATTCCAAACAGTGTAGCTGCCTCGTTAGCGCAGTAGGTAGCGCGTCAGTCTCATAATCTGAAGGTCGTGAGTTCGATCCTCACATGGGGCAACCTGTCTTTTTCTCACCCCTCTCTATGTTCTTTCTATGTTGTCAAACCAGCCATATTGCTCTGAGACGACTTAGAGGTTGCACTGACAGCCCAAGGTTCCAGTGAGTGGGCAAGAACTGATTCATATGGCTATTGCCCTCCTAATCACTTGAACCTGATGCTCAATAGGATTGCTGTGTTCAAAATGTGTAAGTGTCTGGGCACTTCAGCATAAAGTGATGGGAGACACCTAGTTGAGTGTAGTGTATTCCTTCATATGTAGGGATCTACTTATAGTGCAGAGGAGGTTTAGTTGAGATCAGATCTTCCCTAACACCAATACATCAAAAGTAAAATTGATCTTGTAACTATACAAGGTCTCCAACGTAATAGCAAAAAAGTAAAACTTAGATCAAACAAAAAACAAATTTAAAGATAAAAAAATGATGAAAACAAAATCTGACACTATTCCCTGTCCTTCTTCCCAGCATGAGGAAACCACTTTAATCACTGTGAGACACATGCAAAAATGTCTGAATGTCACACAAAATGAACGGCACTCCATAATTTAGGAAATTTTACCAACACCCAAATATAGTACACTTATGTGGTGTGATGAGACACAAGGTGGGAAAGGACTGTCTCTGGATTCTGATTTTACTAAGAGACCACCCATCCAAGATGGACCCCTAATGAAGGACTAGGAAACAGGGACCCTGGGTACATCGATATGGGTAGGATAACACCCTCAGACAGTCAGTGTAAATAATCACATTTTTTTATCAAGTTGAGTCCAGATAGAGATCACTAAATGTCAGAAAGGATCACTCTCTATTACAGTGTCAGAGGTCAGGACAGGACACAGCTGGTGTTTCTGTAGTGTAGTGGTTATCACGTTCGCCTCACACGCGAAAGGTCCCCAGTTCGAAACTGGGCAGAAACAGGCCTTAGTTCTCCTTTTATATAGGACATGTGAGATGTAAAATTGATATAATATCCTGTAAATACTATTTGTATCAACAGGAAGTTTTAATGGCATTGCATCAGTGTTCATTAGGGAAACTAGTGTATTGAAAGGAATAATACAACCCTGTAAGTAGCAAGTTATTTTTGGTACAGAATTTTAACAAGACAAATATAAGCATGCAGGATGTTCGATACTAGAGTAGTGGGATCTGTAGGGTTGAGGGTGTCAGAGTGAAGTTAGCCATGCATTGGGAAGGGGGGAACATTGTGGGGAGGTGGAGGGGCCCTGTTCTAATCATCTGTCCTGGGACCCATGATCTCTGATGACAGCCTTACCTCTTCCTATACAAGCAAGTTTTCTACTGGCTGTTCCCATTGTTTGACTACACTGCTTGCTTACATGTACAACACCATGTATCTCTCCACCTTCATTCATGATTCAACAATCTTTTCCATACGCCTCCTGTATATCTTAGCAATAGCTCCTGTCAGGCACCTAACCTCTCTATGTCTTTCAGGAACAAGTCCCAGGGATGATGTCAATGAGGTTTCAGGGAGAGATAGAAAGGGGCATTGCTTCCCAGCTTCTATATTGAATGCTGTGTGGAAGCGATTTATCTGCCAGGAACCACTCATCATTGTTCTTGGCCATGACACAGGGATCTGTGACTTGCCGTAACTCCCTGCCTAAAATTAAACAAGACATTACAGTTACATCCTGTAGCCTGAAGGGGTTAATTTTATTAATTAACCATAGAGCAACAGCGAAACATAACTATAATTTACAAAGCATCTTCTTGTAAATTAGTTACTAGTGAAGAGACAATTGAAGAACATTATTCAGCGTTAATTCCAAACAGTGTAGCTGCCTCGTTAGCGCGTCAGTCTCATAATCTGAAGGTCGTGAGTTCGATCCTCACATGGGGCAACCTGTTTTTTTCTCACCCCTCTCTATGTTCTTTCTATGTTGTCAAACCAGCCATATTGCTCTGAGATGACTTAGAGGTTGCACTGACAGCCCAAGGTTCCAGTGAGTGGGCAAGAACTGATTCATATGGCTATTGCCCTCCTAATTGAACCTGATGCTCAATAGGATTGCTGTGTTCAAAATGTGTAAGTGTCTGGGCACTTCAGCATAAAGTGATGGGAGACACCTAGTTGAGTGTAGTGTATTCCTTCATATGTAGGGATCTACTTATAGTGCAGAGGAGGTTTAGTTGAGATCAGATCTTCCCTAACACCAATACATCAAAAGTAAAATTGATCTTGTAACTATACAAGGTCTCCAACGTAATAGCAAAAAAGTAAAACTTAGATCAAACAAAAAACAAATTTAAAGATAAAAAATGATGAAAACAAAATCTGACACTATTCCCTGTCCTTCTTCCCAGCATGAGGAAACCACTTTAATCACTGTGAGACACATGCAAAAATGTCTGAATGTCACACAAAATGAACGGCACTCCATAATTTAGGAAATTTTACCAACACCCAAATATAGTACACTTATGTGGTGTGATGAGACACAAGGTGGGAAAGGACTGTCTCTGGATTCTGATTTTACTAAGAGACCACCCATCCAAGATGGACCCCTAATGAAGGACTAGGAAACAGGGACCCTGGGTACATCGATATGGGTAGGATAACACCCTCAGACAGTCAGTGTAAATAATCACATTTTTTTATCTAGTTGAGTCCAGATAGAGATCACTAAATGTCAGAAAGGATCACTCTCTATTACAGTGTCAGAGGTCAGGACAGGTCACAGCTGGTGTTTCTGTAGTGTAGTGGTTATCACGTTCGCCTCACACGCGAAAGGTCCCCAGTTCAAAACTGGGCAGAAACAGGCCTTAGTTCTCCTTTTATATAGGACATGTGAGATGTAAAATTGATATAATATCCTGTAAATACTATTTGTATCAACAGGAAGTTTTAATGGCATTGCATCAGTGTTCATTAGGGAAACTAGTGTATTGTAAGGAATAATACAACCCTGTAAGTGGCAAGTTATTTTTGGTACAGAATTTTAACAAGACAAACATAAGCATGCAGGATGTTCGATACTAGAGTAGTGGGATCTGTAGGGGTGAGGGGTGTCAGAGTGAAGTTAGCCATGCATTGGGAAGGGGGGAACATTGTGGGGAAGTGGAGGGCCCCTGTTCTAATCATCTGTCCTGGGACCCATGATCTCTGATGACGGCCTTACCTCTTCCTATACAAGCAAGTTTTCTACTGGCTGTTCCCATTGTTTGACTACACTGCTTGCTTACATGTACAACACCATCTATCTCTCCACCTTCATTCATGATTCAACAATCTTTTCCATACGCCTCCTGTATATCTTAGCAATAGCTCCTGTCGGGCACCTAACCTCTCTATGTCTTTCAGGAACAAGTCCCAGGGATGATGTCAATGAGGTTTCAGGGAGAGATAGAAAGGGGCATTGCTTCCCAGCTTCTATATTGAATGCTGTGCGGAAGCGATTTATCTGCCAGGAACCACTCATCATTGTTCTTGGCCATGACACAGGGATCTGTGACTTGCCGTAACTCCCTGCCTAAAATTAAACAAGACATTACAGTTACATCCTGTAGCCTGAAGGGGTTCATTTTATTAATTAACCATAGAGCAACAGCGAAACATAACTATAATTTACAAAGCATATTCTTGTAAATTAGTTACTAGTGAAGAGACAATTGAAGAACATTATTCAGCGTTAATTCCAAACAGTGTAGCTGCCTCGTTAGCGCAGTAGGTAGCGCGTCAGTCTCATAATCTGAAGGTCGTGAGTTCGATCCTCACATGGGGCAACCTGTCTTTTTCTCACCCCTCTCTATGTTCTTTCTATGTTGTCAAACCAGCCATATTGCTCTGAGACGACTTAGAGGTTGCACTGACAGCCCAAGGTTCCAGTGAGTGGGCAAGAACTGATTCATATGGCTATTGCCCTCCTAATCACTTGAACCTGATGCTCAATAGGATTGCTGTGTTCAAAATGTGTAAGTGTCTGGGCACTTCAGCATAAAGTGATGGGAGACACCTAGTTGAGTGTAGTGTATTCCTTCATATGTAGGGATCTACTTATAGTGCAGAGGAGGTTTAGTTGAGATCAGATCTTCCCTAACACCAATACATCAAAAGTAAAATTGATCTTGTAACTATACAAGGTCTCCAACGTAATAGCAAAAAAGTAAAACTTAGATCAAACAAAAAACAAATTTAAAGATAAAAAAATGATGAAAACAAAATCTGACACTATTCCCTGTCCTTCTTCCAGCATGAGGAAACCACTTTAATCACTGTGAGACACATGCAAAAATGTCTGAATGTCACACAAAATGAACGGCACTCCATAATTTAGGAAATTTTACCAACACCCAAATATAGTACACTTATGTGGTGTGATGAGACACAAGGTGGGAAAGGACTGTCTCTGGATTCTGATTTTACTAAGAGACCACCCATCCAAGATGGACCCCTAATGAAGGACTAGGAAACAGGGACCCTGGGTACATCGATATGGGTAGGATAACACCCTCAGACAGTCAGTGTAAATAATCACATTTTTTTATCAAGTTGAGTCCAGATAGAGATCACTAAATGTCAGAAAGGATCACTCTCTATTACAGTGTCAGAGGTCAGGACAGGACACAGCTGGTGTTTCTGTAGTGTAGTGGTTATCACGTTCACCTCACACGCGAAAGGTCCCCAGTTCGAAACTGGGCAGAAACAGGCCTTAGTTCTCCTTTTATATAGGACATGTGAGATGTAAAATTGATATAATATCCTGTAAATACTATTTGTATCAACAGGAAGTTTTAATGGCATTGCATCAGTGTTCATTAGGGAAACTAGTGTATTGTAAGGAATAATACAACCCTGTAAGTGGCAAGTTATTTTTGGTACAGAATTTTAACAAGACAAACATAAGCATGCAGGATGTTCGATACTAGAGTAGTGGGATCTGTAGGGGTGAGGGTGTCAGAGTGAAGTTAGCCATGCATTGGGAAGGGGGGAACATTGTGGGGAAGTGGAGGGCCCCTGTTCTAATCATCTGTCCTGGGACCCATGATCTCTGATGACGGCCTTACCTCTTCTATACAAGCAAGTTTTCTACTGGCTGTTCCCATTGTTTGACTACACTGCTTGCTTACATGTACAACACCATCTATCTCTCCACCTTCATTCATGATTCAACAATCTTTTCCATACGCCTCCTGTATATCTTAGCAATAGCTCCTGTCGGGCACCTAACCTCTCTATGTCTTTCAGGAACAAGTCCAGGGATGATGTCAATGAGGTTTCAGGGAGAGATAGAAAGGGGCATTGCTTCCCAGCTTCTATATTGAATGCTGTGCGGAAGCGATTTATCTGCCAGGAACCACTCATCATTGTTCTTGGCCATGACACAGGGATCTGTGACTTGCCGTAACTCCCTGCCTAAAATTAAACAAGACATTACAGTTACATCCTGTAGCCTGAAGGGGTTAATTGTATTAATTAACCATAGAGCAACAGCGAAACATAACTATAATTTACAAAGCATATTCTTGTAAATTAGTTACTAGTGAAGAGACAATTGAAGAACATTATTCAGCGTTAATTCCAACAAGTGTAGCTGCCTTGTTAGTGCAGTAGGTAGCAACGTCAGTCTCATAATCTGAAGGTCGTGAGTTCGATCCTCACATGGGGCAACCTGTCTTTTTCTCACCCCTCTCTATGTTCTTTCTATGTTGTCAAACCAGCCATATTGCTCTGAGACGACTTAGAGGTTGCACTGACAGCCCAAGGTTCCAGTGAGTGGGCAAGAACTGATTCATATGGCTATTGCCCTCCTAATCACTTGAACCTGATGCTCAATAGGATTGCTGTGTTCAAAATGTGTAAGTGTCTGGGCACTTCAGCATAAAGTGATGGGAGACACCTAGTTGAGTGTAGTGTATTCCTTCATATGTAGGGATCTACTTATAGTGCAGAGGAGGTTTAGTTGAGATCAGATCTTCCCTAACACCAATACATCAAAAGTAAAATTGATCTTGTAACTATACAAGGTCTCCAACGTAATAGCAAAAAAGTAAAACTTAGATCAAACAAAAAACAAATTTAAAGATAAAAAAATGATGAAAACAAAATCTGACACTATTCCCTGTCCTTCTTCCCAGCATGAGGAAACCACTTTAATCACTGTGAGACACATGCAAAAATGTCTGAATGTCACACAAAATGAACGGCACTCCATAATTTAGGAAATTTTACCAACACCCAAATATAGTACACTTATGTGGTGTGATGAGACACAAGGTGGGAAAGGACTGTCTCTGGATTCTGATTTTACTAAGAGACCACCCATCCAAGATGGACCCCTAATGAAGGACTAGGAAACAGGGACCCTGGGTACATCGATATGGGTAGGATAACACCCTCAGACAGTCAGTGTAAATAATCACATTTTTTTATCAAGTTGAGTCCAGATAGAGATCACTAAATGTCAGAAAGGATCACTCTCTATTACAGTGTCAGAGGTCAGGACAGGACACAGCTGGTGTTTCTGTAGTGTAGTGGTTATCACGTTCACCTCACACGCAAAAGGTCCCCAGTTCGAAACTGGGCAGAAACAGGCCTTAGTTCTCCTTTTATATAGGACATGTGAGATGTAAAATTGATATAATATCCTGTAAATACTATTTGTATCAACAGGAAGTTTTAATGGCATTGCATCAGTGTTCATTAGGGAAACTAGTGTATTGTAAGGAATAATACAACCCTGTAAGTGGCAAGTTATTTTTGGTACAGAATTTTAACAAGACAAACATAAGCATGCAGGATGTTCGATACTAGAGTAGTGGGATCTGTAGGGGTGAGGGTGTCAGAGTGAAGTTAGCCATGCATTGGGAAGGGGGGAACATTGTGGGGAAGTGGAGGGCCCCTGTTCTAATCATCTGTCCTGGGACCCATGATCTCTGATGACGGCCTTACCTCTTCCTATACAAGCAAGTTTTCTACTGGCTGTTCCCATTGTTTGACTACACTGCTTGCTTACATGTACAACACCATCTATCTCTCCACCTTCATTCATGATTCAACAATCTTTTCCATACGCCTCCTGTATATCTTAGCAATAGCTCCTGTCGGGCACCTAACCTCTCTATGTCTTTCAGGAACAAGTCCCAGGGATGATGTCAATGAGGTTTCAGGGAGAGATAGAAAGGGGCATTGCTTCCCAGCTTCTATATTGAATGCTGTGCGGAAGCGATTTATCTGCCAGGAACCACTCATCATTGTTCTTGGCCATGACACAGGGATCTGTGACTTGCCGTAACTCCCTGCCTAAAATTAAACAAGACATTACAGTTACATCCTGTAGCCTGAAGGGGTTAATTGTATTAATTAACCATAGAGCAACAGCGAAACATAACTATAATTTACAAAGCATATTCTTGTAAATTAGTTACTAGTGAAGAGACAATTGAAGAACATTATTCAGCGTTAATTCCAACAAGTGTAGCTGCCTTGTTAGTGCAGTAGGTAGCACGTCAGTCTCATAATCTGAAGGTCGTGAGTTCGATCCTCACATGGGGCAACCTGTCTTTTTCTCACCCCTCTCTATGTTCTTTCTATGTTGTCAAACCAGCCATATTGCTCTGAGACGACTTAGAGGTTGCACTGACAGCCCAAGGTTCCAGTGAGTGGGCAAGAACTGATTCATATGGCTATTGCCCTCCTAATCACTTGAACCTGATGCTCAATAGGATTGCTGTGTTCAAAATGTGTAAGTGTCTGGGCACTTCAGCATAAAGTGATGGGAGACACCTAGTTGAGTGTAGTGTATTCCTTCATATGTAGGGATCTACTTATAGTGCAGAGGAGGTTTAGTTGAGATCAGATCTTCCCTAACACCAATACATCAAAAGTAAAATTGATCTTGTAACTATACAAGGTCTCCAACGTAATAGCAAAAAAGTAAAACTTAGATCAAACAAAAAACAAATTTAAAGATAAAAAAATGATGAAAACAAAATCTGACACTATTCCCTGTCCTTCTTCCCAGCATGAGGAAACCACTTTAATCACTGTGAGACACATGCAAAAATGTCTGAATGTCACACAAAATGAACGGCACTCCATAATTTAGGAAATTTTACCAACACCCAAATATAGTACACTTATGTGGTGTGATGAGACACAAGGTGGGAAAGGACTGTCTCTGGATTCTGATTTTACTAAGAGACCACCCATCCAAGATGGACCCCTAATGAAGGACTAGGAAACAGGGACCCTGGGTACATCGATATGGGTAGGATAACACCCTCAGACAGTCAGTGTAAATAATCACATTTTTTTATCAAGTTGAGTCCAGATAGAGATCACTAAATGTCAGAAAGGATCACTCTCTATTACAGTGTCAGAGGTCAGGACAGGACACAGCTGGTGTTTCTGTAGTGTAGTGGTTATCACGTTCGCCTCACACGCGAAAGGTCCCCAGTTCGAAACTGGGCAGAAACAGGCCTTAGTTCTCCTTTTATATAGGACATGTGAGATGTAAAATTGATATAATATCCTGTAAATACTATTTGTATCAACAGGAAGTTTTAATGGCATTGCATCAGTGTTCATTAGGGAAACTAGTGTATTGTAAGGAATAATACAACCCTGTAAGTGGCAAGTTATTTTTGGTACAGAATTTTAACAAGACAAACATAAGCATGCAGGATGTTCGATACTAGAGTAGTGGGATCTGTAGGGGTGAGGGTGTCAGAGTGAAGTTAGCCATGCATTGGGAAGGGGGGAACATTGTGGGGAAGTGGAGGGCCCCTGTTCTAATCATCTGTCCTGGGACCCATGATCTCTGATGACGGCCTTACCTCTTCCTATACAAGCAAGTTTTCTACTGGCTGTTCCCATTGTTTGACTACACTGCTTGCTTACATGTACAACACCATCTATCTCTCCACCTTCATTCATGATTCAACAATCTTTTCCATACGCCTCCTGTATATCTTAGCAATAGCTCCTGTCGGGCACCTAACCTCTCTATGTCTTTCAGGAACAAGTCCCAGGGATGATGTCAATGAGGTTTCAGGGAGAGATAGAAAGGGGCATTGCTTCCCAGCTTCTATATTGAATGCTGTGCGGAAGCGATTTATCTGCCAGGAACCACTCATCATTGTTCTTGGCCATGACACAGGGATCTGTGACTTGCCGTAACTCCCTGCCTAAAATTAAACAAGACATTACAGTTACATCCTGTAGCCTGAAGGGGTTCATTTTATTAATTAACCATAGAGCAACAGCGAAACATAACTATAATTTACAAAGCATATTCTTGTAAATTAGTTACTAGTGAAGAGACAATTGAAGAACATTATTCAGCGTTAATTCCAAACAGTGTAGCTGCCTCGTTAGCGCAGTAGGTAGTGCGTCAGTCTCATAATCTGAAGGTCGTGAGTTCGATCCTCACATGGGGCAACCTGTCATTTTCTCACCCCTCTCTATGTTTTTTCTATGTTGTCAAACCAGCCATATTGCTCTGAGACGACTTAGAGGTTGCACTGACAGCCCAAGGTTCCAGTGAGTGGGCAAGAACTGGTTCATATGGCTATTGCCCTCCTAATCACTTGAACCTGATGCTCAATAGGATTGCTGTGTTCAAAATGTGTAAGTGTCTGGGCACTTCAGCATAAAGTGATGGGAGACACCTAGTTGAGTGTAGTGTATTCCTTCATATGTAGGGATCTACTTATAGTGCAGAGGAGGTTTAGTTGAGATCAGATCTTCCCTAACACCAATACATCAAAAGTAAAATTGATCTTGTAACTATACAAGGTCTCCAACGTAATAGCAAAAAAGTAAAACTTAGATCAAACAAAAAACAAATTTAAAGATAAAAAAATGATGAAAACAAAATCTGACACTATTCCCTGTCCTTCTTCCCAGCATGAGGAAACCACTTTAATCACTGTGAGACACATGCAAAAATGTCTGAATGTCACACAAAATGAACGGCACTCCATAATTTAGGAAATTTTACCAACACCCAAATATAGTACACTTATGTGGTGTGAGGAGACACAAGGTAGGAAAGGACTGTCTCTGGATTCTGATTTTACTAAGAGACCACCCATCCAAGATGGACCCCTAATGAAGGACTAGGAAACAGGGACCCTGGGTACATCGATATGGGTAGGATAACACCCTCAGACAGTCAGTGTAAATAATCACATTTTTTTATCAAGTTGAGTCCAGATAGAGATCACTAAATGTCAGAAAGGATCACTCTCTATTACAGTGTCAGAGGTCAGGACAGGTCACAGCTGGTGTTTCTGTAGTGTAGTGGTTATCACATTCGCCTCACACGCGAAAGGTCCCCAGTTCGAAACTGGGCAGAAACAGGCCTTAGTTCTCCTTTTATATAGGACATGTGAGATGTAAAATTGATATAATATCCTGTAAATACTATTTGTATCAACAGGAAGTTTTAATGGCATTGCATCAGTGTTCATTAGGGAAACTAGTGTATTGAAAGGAATAATACAACCCTGTAAGTAGCAAGTTATTTTTGGTACAGAATTTTAACAAGACAAACATAAGCATGCAGGATGTTCGATACTAGAGTAGTGGGATCTGTAGGGGTGAGGGTGTCAGAGTGAAGTTAGCCATGCATTGGGAAGGGGGGAACATTGTGGGGAGGTGGAGGGCCCCTGTTCTAATCATCTGTCCTGGGACCCATGATCTCTGATGACGGCCTTACCTCTTCCTATACAAGCAAGTTTTCTACTGGCTGTTCCCATTGTTTGACTACACTGCTTGCTTACATGTACAACACCATCTATCTCTCCACCTTCATTCATGATTCAACAATCTTTTCCATACGCCTCCTGTATATCTTAGCAATAGCTCCTGTCGGGCACCTAACCTCTCTATGTCTTTCAGGAACAAGTCCCAGGGATGATGTCAATGAGGTTTCAGGGAGAGATAGAAAGGGGCATTGCTTCCCAGCTTCTATATTGAATGCTGTGCGGAAGCGATTTATCTGCCAGGAACCACTCATCATTGTTCTTGGCCATGACACAGGGATCTGTGACTTGCCGTAACTCCCTGCCTAAAATTAAACAAGACATTACAGTTACATCCTGTAGCCTGAAGGGGTTAATTGTATTAATTAACCATAGAGCAACAGCGAAACATAACTATAATTTACAAAGCATATTCTTGTAAATTAGTTACTAGTGAAGAGACAATTGAAGAACATTATTCAGCGTTAATTCCAACAAGTGTAGGTGCCTTGTTAGCGCAGTAGGTAGCGCGTCATCTCATAATCTAGTGATCATAATCGTGAGTTCGATCCTCACATGGGGCAACCTGTCTTTTTCTCACCCCTCTCTATGTTTTTTCTATGTTGTCAAACCAGCCATATTGCTCTGAGACGACTTAGAGGTTGCACTGACAGCCCAAGGTTCCAGTGAGTGGGCAAGAACTGATTCATATGGCTATTGCCCTCCTAATCACTTGAACCTGATGCTCAATAGGATTGCTGTGTTCAAAATGTGTAAGTGTCTGGGCACTTCAGCATAAAGTGATGGGAGACACCTAGTTGAGTGTAGTGTATTCCTTCATATGTAGGGATCTACTTATAGTGCAGAGGAGGTTTAGTTGAGATCAGATCTTCCCTAACACCAATACATCAAAAGTAAAATTGATCTTGTAACTATACAAGGTCTCCAACGTAATAGCAAAAAAGTAAAACTTAGATCAAACAAAAAACAAATTTAAAGATAAAAAAATGATGAAAACAAAATCTGACACTATTCCCTGTCCTTCTTCCCAGCATGAGGAAACCACTTTAATCACTGTGAGACACATGCAAAAATGTCTGAATGTCACACAAAATGAACGGCACTCCATAATTTAGGAAATTTTACCAACACCCAAATATAGTACACTTATGTGGTGTGAGGAGACACAAGGTGGGAAAGGACTGTCTCTGGATTCTGATTTTACTAAGAGACCACCCATCCAAGATGGACCCCTAATGAAGGACTAGGAAACAGGGACCCTGGGTACATCGATATGGGTAGGATAACACCCTCAGACAGTCAGTGTAAATAATCACATTTTTTTATCAAGTTGAGTCCAGATAGAGATCACTAAATGTCAGAAAGGATCACTCTCTATTACAGTGTCAGAGGTCAGGACAGGTCACAGCTGGTGTTTCTGTAGTGTAGTGGTTATCACATTCGCCTCACACGCGAAAGGTCCCCAGTTCGAAACTGGGCAGAAACAGGCCTTAGTTCTCCTTTTATATAGGACATGTGAGATGTAAAATTGATATAATATCCTGTAAATACTATTTGTATCAACAGGAAGTTTTAATGGCATTGCATCAGTGTTCATTAGGGAAACTAGTGTATTGAAAGGAATAATACAACCCTGTAAGTAGCAAGTTATTTTTGGTACAGAATTTTAACAAGACAAACATAAGCATGCAGGATGTTCGATACTAGAGTAGTGGGATCTGTAGGGGTGAGGGTGTCAGAGTGAAGTTAGCCATGCATTGGGAAGGGGGGAACATTGTGGGGAGGTGGAGGGCCCCTGTTCTAATCATCTGTCCTGGGACCCATGATCTCTGATGACGGCCTTACCTCTTCCTATACAAGCAAGTTTTCTACTGGCTGTTCCCATTGTTTGACTACACTGCTTGCTTACATGTACAACACCATCTATCTCTCCACCTTCATTCATGATTCAACAATCTTTTCCATACGCCTCCTGTATATCTTAGCAATAGCTCCTGTCGGGCACCTAACCTCTCTATGTCTTTCAGGAACAAGTCCCAGGGATGATGTCAATGAGGTTTCAGGGAGAGATAGAAAGGGGCATTGCTTCCCAGCTTCTATATTGAATGCTGTGCGGAAGCGATTTATCTGCCAGGAACCACTCATCATTGTTCTTGGCCATGACACAGGGATCTGTGACTTGCCGTAACTCCCTGCCTAAAATTAAACAAGACATTACAGTTACATCCTGTAGCCTGAAGGGGTTAATTGTATTAATTAACCATAGAGCAACAGCGAAACATAACTATAATTTACAAAGCATATTCTTGTAAATTAGTTACTAGTGAAGAGACAATTGAAGAACATTATTCAGCGTTAATTCCAACAAGTGTAGCTGCCTTGTTAGCGCAGTAGGTAGCGCGTCAGTCTCATAATCTGAAGGTCGTGAGTTCGATCCTCACATGGGGCAACCTGTCATTTTCTCACCCCTCTCTATGTTTTTTCTATGTTGTCAAACCAGCCATATTGCTCTGAGACGACTTAGAGGTTGCACTGACAGCCCAAGGTTCCAGTGAGTGGGCAAGAACTGATTCATATGGCTATTGCCCTCCTAATCACTTGAACCTGATGCTCAATAGGATTGCTGTGTTCAAAATGTGTAAGTGTCTGGGCACTTCAGCATAAAGTGATGGGAGACACCTAGTTGAGTGTAGTGTATTCCTTCATATGTAGGGATCTACTTATAGTGCAGAGGAGGTTTAGTTGAGATCAGATCTTCCCTAACACCAATACATCAAAAGTAAAATTGATCTTGTAACTATACAAGGTCTCCAACGTAATAGCAAAAAAGTAAAACTTAGATCAAACAAAAAACAAATTTAAAGATAAAAAAATGATGAAAACAAAATCTGACACTATTCCCTGTCCTTCTTCCCAGCATGAGGAAACCACTTTAATCACTGTGAGACACATGCAAAAATGTCTGAATGTCACACAAAATGAACGGCACTCCATAATTTAGGAAATTTTACCAACACCCAAATATAGTACACTTATGTGGTGTGATGAGACACAAGGTGGGAAAGGACTGTCTCTGGATTCTGATTTTACTAAGAGACCACCCATCCAAGATGGACCCCTAATGAAGGACTAGGAAACAGGGACCCTGGGTACATCGATATGGGTAGGATAACACCCTCAGACAGTCAGTGTAAATAATCACATTTTTTTATCAAGTTGAGTCCAGATAGAGATCACTAAATGTCAGAAAGGATCACTCTCTATTACAGTGTCAGAGGTCAGGACAGGACACAGCTGGTGTTTCTGTAGTGTAGTGGTTATCACATTCGCCTCACACACGAAAGGTCCCCAGTTCGAAACTGGGCAGAAACAGGCCTTAGTTCTCCTTTTATATAGGACATGTGAGATGTAAAATTGATATAATATCCTGTAAATACTATTTGTATCAACAGGAAGTTTTAATGGCATTGCATCAGTGTTCATTAGGGAAACTAGTGTATTGTAAGGAATAATACAACCCTGTAAGTGGCAAGTTATTTTTGGTACAGAATTTTAACAAGACAAACATAAGCATGCAGGATGTTCGATACTAGAGTAGTGGGATCTGTAGGGGTGAGGGTGTCAGAGTGAAGTTAGCCATGCATTGGGAAGGGGGGAACATTGTGGGGAAGTGGAGGGCCCCTGTTCTAATCATCTGTCCTGGGACCCATGATCTCTGATGACGGCCTTACCTCTTCCTATACAAGCAAGTTTTCTACTGGCTGTTCCCATTGTTTGACTACACTGCTTGCTTACATGTACAACACCATCTATCTCTCCACCTTCATTCATGATTCAACAATCTTTTCCATACGCCTCCTGTATATCTTAGCAATAGCTCCTGTCGGGCACCTAACCTCTCTATGTCTTTCAGGAACAAGTCCCAGGGATGATGTCAATGAGGTTTCAGGGAGAGATAGAAAGGGGCATTGCTTCCCAGCTTCTATATTGAATGCTGTGCGGAAGCGATTTATCTGCCAGGAACCACTCATCATTGTTCTTGGCCATGACACAGGGATCTGTGACTTGCCGTAACTCCCTGCCTAAAATTAAACAAGACATTACAGTTACATCCTGTAGCCTGAAGGGGTTAATTTTATTAATTAACCATAGAGCAACAGCGAAACATAACTATAATTTACAAAGCATCTTCTTGTAAATTAGTTACTAGTGAAGAGACAATTGAAGAACATTATTCAGCGTTAATTCCAAACAGTGTAGCTGCCTTGTTAGCGCAGTAGGTAGCACGTCAGTCTCATAATCTGAAGGTCGTGAGTTCGATCCTCACATGGGGCAACCTGTCTTTTTCTCACCCCTCTCTATGTTCTTTCTATGTTGTCAAACCAGCCATATTGCTCTGAGACGACTTAGAGGTTGCACTGACAGCCCAAGGTTCCAGTGAGTGGGCAAGAACTGATTCATATGGCTATTGCCCTCCTAATCACTTGAACCTGATGCTCAATAGGATTGCTGTGTTCAAAATGTGTAAGTGTCTGGGCACTTCAGCATAAAGTGATGGGAGACACCTAGTTGAGTGTAGTGTATTCCTTCATATGTAGGGATCTACTTATAGTGCAGAGGAGGTTTAGTTGAGATCAGATCTTCCCTAACACCAATACATCAAAAGTAAAATTGATCTTGTAACTATACAAGGTCTCCAACGTAATAGCAAAAAAGTAAAACTTAGATCAAACAAAAAACAAATTTAAAGATAAAAAAATGATGAAAACAAAATCTGACACTATTCCCTGTCCTTCTTCCCAGCATGAGGAAACCACTTTAATCACTGTGAGACACATGCAAAAATGTCTGAATGTCACACAAAATGAACGGCACTCCATAATTTAGGAAATTTTACCAACACCCAAATATAGTACACTTATGTGGTGTGATGAGACACAAGGTGGGAAAGGACTGTCTCTGGATTCTGATTTTACTAAGAGACCACCCATCCAAGATGGACCCCTAATGAAGGACTAGGAAACAGGGACCCTGGGTACATCGATATGGGTAGGATAACACCCTCAGACAGTCAGTGTAAATAATCACATTTTTTTATCAAGTTGAGTCCAGATAGAGATCACTAAATGTCAGAAAGGATCACTCTCTATTACAGTGTCAGAGGTCAGGACAGGACACAGCTGGTGTTTCTGTAGTGTAGTGGTTATCACATTCGCCTCACACACGAAAGGTCCCCAGTTCGAAACTGGGCAGAAACAGGCCTTAGTTCTCCTTTTATATAGGACATGTGAGATGTAAAATTGATATAATATCCTGTAAATACTATTTGTATCAACAGGAAGTTTTAATGGCATTGCATCAGTGTTCATTAGGGAAACTAGTGTATTGAAAGGAATAATACAACCCTGTAAGTAGCAAGTTATTTTTGGTACAGAATTTTAACAAGACAAACATAAGCATGCAGGATGTTCGATACTAGAGTAGTGGGATCTGTAGGGGTGAGGGTGTCAGAGTGAAGTTAGCCATGCATTGGGAAGGGGGGAACATTGTGGGGAGGTGGAGGGCCCCTGTTCTAATCATCTGTCCTGGGACCGATGATCTCTGATGACGGCCTTACCTCTTCCTATACAAGCAAGTTTTCTACTGGCTGTTCCCATTGTTTGACTACACTGCTTGCTTACATGTACAACACCATCTATCTCTCCACCTTCATTCATGATTCAACAATCTTTTCCATACGTCTCCTGTATATCTTAGCAATAGCTCCTGTCGGGCACCTAACCTCTCTATGTCTTTCAGGAACAAGTCCCAGGGATGATGTCAATGAGGTTTCAGGGAGAGATAGAAAGGGGCATTGCTTCCCAGCTTCTATATTGAATGCTGTGCGGAAGCGATTTATCTGCCAGGAACCACTCATCATTGTTCTTGGCCATGACACAGGGATCTGTGACTTGCCGTAACTCCCTGCCTAAAATAAAACAAGACATTACAGTTACATCCTGTAGCCTGAAGGGGTTAATTTTATTAATTAACCATAGAGCAACAGCGAAACATAACTATAATTTACAAAGCATCTTCTTGTAAATTAGTTACTAGTGAAGAGACAATTGAAGAACATTATTCAGCGTTAATTCCAAACAGTGTAGCTGCCTTGTTAGCGCAGTAGGTAGCACGTCAGTCTCATAATCTGAAGGTCGTGAGTTCGATCCTCACATGGGGCAACCTGTCTTTTTCTCACCCCTCTCTATGTTCTTTCTATGTTGTCAAACCAGCCATATTGCTCTGAGACGACTTAGAGGTTGCACTGACAGCCCAAGGTTCCAGTGAGTGGGCAAGAACTGATTCATATGGCTATTGCCCTCCTAATCACTTGAACCTGATGCTCAATAGGATTGCTGTGTTCAAAATGTGTAAGTGTCTGGGCACTTCAGCATAAAGTGATGGGAGACACCTAGTTGAGTGTAGTGTATTCCTTCATATGTAGGGATCTACTTATAGTGCAGAGGAGGTTTAGTTGAGATCAGATCTTCCCTAACACCAATACATCAAAAGTAAAATTGATCTTGTAACTATACAAGGTCTCCAACGTAATAGCAAAAAAGTAAAACTTAGATCAAACAAAAAACAAATTTAAAGATAAAAAAATGATGAAAACAAAATCTGACACTATTCCCTGTCCTTCTTCCCAGCATGAGGAAACCACTTTAATCACTGTGAGACACATGCAAAAATGTCTGAATGTCACACAAAATGAACGGCACTCCATAATTTAGGAAATTTTACCAACACCCAAATATAGTACACTTATGTGGTGTGATGAGACACAAGGTGGGAAAGGACTGTCTCTGGATTCTGATTTTACTAAGAGACCACCCATCCAAGATGGACCCCTAATGAAGGACTAGGAAACAGAGACCCTGGGTACATCGATATGGGTAGGATAACACCCTCAGACAGTTAGTGTAAATAATCACATTTTTTTATCTAGTTGAGTCCAGATAGAGATCACTAAATGTCAGAAAGGATCACTCTCTATTACAGTGTCAGAGGTCAGGACAGGTCACAGCTGGTGTTTCTGTAGTGTAGTGGTTATCACATTCGCCTCACACGCGAAAGGTCCCCAGTTCGAAACTGGGCAGAAACAGGCCTTAGTTCTCCTTTTATATAGGACATGTGAGATGTAAAATTGATATAATATCCTGTAAATACTATTTGTATCAACAGGAAGTTTTAATGGCATTGCATCAGTGTTCATTAGGGAAACTAGTGTATTGTAAGGAATAATACAACCCTGTAAGTGGCAAGTTATTTTTGGTACAGAATTTTAACAAGACAAACATAAGCATGCAGGATGTTCGATACTAGAGTAGTGGGATCTGTAGGGGTGAGGGTGTCAGAGTGAAGTTAGCCATGCATTGGGAAGGGGGGAACATTGTGGGGAAGTGGAGGGCCCCTGTTCTAATCATCTGTCCTGGGACCCATGATCTCTGATGACGGCCTTACCTCTTCCTATACAAGCAAGTTTTCTACTGGCTGTTCCCATTGTTTGACTACACTGCTTGCTTACATGTACAACACCATCTATCTCTCCACCTTCATTCATGATTCAACAATCTTTTCCATATGCCTCCTGTATATCTTAGCAATAGCTCCTGTCGGGCACCTAACCTCTCTATGTCTTTCAGGAACAAGTCCCAGGGATGATGTCAATGAGGTTTCAGGGAGAGATAGAAAGGGGCATTGCTTCCCAGCTTCTATATTGAATGCTGTGCGGAAGCGATTTATCTGCCAGGAACCACTCATCATTGTTCTTGGCCATGACACAGGGATCTGTGACTTGCCGTAACTCCCTGCCTAAAATTAAACAAGACATTACAGTTACATCCTGTAGCCTGAAGGGGTTAATTTTATTAATTAACCATAGAGCAACAGCGAAACATAACTATAATTTACAAAGCATCTTCTTGTAAATTAGTTACTAGTGAAGAGACAATTGAAGAACATTATTCAGCGTTAATTCCAAACAGTGTAGCTGCCTCGTTAGCGCGTCAGTCTCATAATCTGAAGGTCGTGAGTTCGATCCTCACATGGGGCAACCTGTCTTTTTCTCACCCCTCTCTATGTTCTTTCTATGTTCTTTCTATGTTGTCAAACCAGCCATATTGCTCTGAGACGACTTAGAGGTTGCACTGACAGCCCAAGGTTCCAGTGAGTGGGCAAGAACTGATTCATATGGCTATTGCCCTCCTAATCACTTGAACCTGATGCTCAATAGGATTGCTGTGTTCAAAATGTGTAAGTGTCTGGGCACTTCAGCATAAAGTGATGGGAGACACCTAGTTGAGTGTAGTGTATTCCTTCATATGTAGGGATCTACTTATAGTGCAGAGGAGGTTTAGTTGAGATCAGATCTTCCCTAACACCAATACATCAAAAGTAAAATTGATCTTGTAACTATACAAGGTCTCCAACGTAATAGCAAAAAAGTAAAACTTAGATCAAACAAAAAACAAATTTAAAGATAAAAAAATGATGAAAACAAAATCTGACACTATTCCCTGTCCTTCTTCCCAGCATGAGGAAACCACTTTAATCACTGTGAGACACATGCAAAAATGTCTGAATGTCACACAAAATGAACGGCACTCCATAATTTAGGAAATTTTACCAACACCCAAATATAGTACACTTATGTGGTGTGATGAGACACAAGGTGGGAAAGGACTGTCTCTGGATTCTGATTTTACTAAGAGACCACCCATCCAAGATGGACCCCTAATGAAGGACTAGGAAACAGGGACCCTGGGTACATCGATATGGGTAGGATAACACCCTCAGACAGTCAGTGTAAATAATCACATTTTTTTATCAAGTTGAGTCCAGATAGAGATCACTAAATGTCAGAAAGGATCACTCTCTATTACAGTGTCAGAGGTCAGGACAGGACACAGCTGGTGTTTCTGTAGTGTAGTGGTTATCACATTCGCCTCACACACGAAAGGTCCCCAGTTCGAAACTGGGCAGAAACAGGCCTTAGTTCTCCTTTTATATAGGACATGTGAGATGTAAAATTGATATAATATCCTGTAAATACTATTTGTATCAACAGGAAGTTTTAATGGCATTGCATCAGTGTTCATTAGGGAAACTAGTGTATTGAAAGGAATAATACAACCCTGTAAGTAGCAAGTTATTTTTGGTACAGAATTTTAACAAGACAAACATAAGCATGCAGGATGTTCGATACTAGAGTAGTGGGATCTGTAGGGGTGAGGGTGTCAGAGTGAAGTTAGCCATGCATTGGGAAGGGGGGAACATTGTGGGGAGGTGGAGGGCCCCTGTTCTAATCATCTGTCCTGGGACCCATGATCTCTGATGACGGCCTTACCTCTTCCTATACAAGCAAGTTTTCTACTGGCTGTTCCCATTGTTTGACTACACTGCTTGCTTACATGTACAACACCATCTATCTCTCCACCTTCATTCATGATTCAACAATCTTTTCCATACGCCTCCTGTATATCTTAGCAATAGCTCCTGTCGGGCACCTAACCTCTCTATGTCTTTCAGGAACAAGTCCCAGGGATGATGTCAATGAGGTTTCAGGGAGAGATAGAAAGGGGCATTGCTTCCCAGCTTCTATATTGAATGCTGTGCGGAAGCGATTTATCTGCCAGGAACCACTCATCATTGTTCTTGGCCATGACACAGGGATCTGTGACTTGCCGTAACTCCCTGCCTAAAATTAAACAAGACATTACAGTTACATCCTGTAGCCTGAAGGGGTTAATTTTATTAATTAACCATAGAGCAACAGCGAAACATAACTATAATTTACAAAGCATCTTCTTGTAAATTAGTTACTAGTGAAGAGACAATTGAAGAACATTATTCAGCGTTAATTCCAAACAGTGTAGCTGCCTTGTTAGCGCAGTAGGTAGCACGTCAGTCTCATAATCTGAAGGTCGTGAGTTCGATCCTCACATGGGGCAACCTGTCTTTTTCTCACCCCTCTCTATGTTCTTTCTATGTTGTCAAACCAGCCATATTGCTCTGAGACGACTTAGAGGTTGCACTGACAGCCCAAGGTTCCAGTGAGTGGGCAAGAACTGATTCATATGGCTATTGCCCTCCTAATCACTTGAACCTGATGCTCAATAGGATTGCTGTGTTCAAAATGTGTAAGTGTCTGGGCACTTCAGCATAAAGTGATGGGAGACACCTAGTTGAGTGTAGTGTATTCCTTCATATGTAGGGATCTACTTATAGTGCAGAGGAGGTTTAGTTGAGATCAGATCTTCCCTAACACCAATACATCAAAAGTAAAATTGATCTTGTAACTATACAAGGTCTCCAACGTAATAGCAAAAAAGTAAAACTTAGATCAAACAAAAAACAAATTTAAAGATAAAAAAATGATGAAAACAAAATCTGACACTATTCCCTGTCCTTCTTCCCAGCATGAGGAAACCACTTTAATCACTGTGAGACACATGCAAAAATGTCTGAATGTCACACAAAATGAACGGCACTCCATAATTTAGGAAATTTTACCAACACCCAAATATAGTACACTTATGTGGTGTGATGAGACACAAGGTGGGAAAGGACTGTCTCTGGATTCTGATTTTACTAAGAGACCACCCATCCAAGATGGACCCCTAATGAAGGACTAGGAAACAGAGACCCTGGGTACATCGATATGGGTAGGATAACACCCTCAGACAGTTAGTGTAAATAATCACATTTTTTTATCTAGTTGAGTCCAGATAGAGATCACTAAATGTCAGAAAGGATCACTCTCTATTACAGTGTCAGAGGTCAGGACAGGTCACAGCTGGTGTTTCTGTAGTGTAGTGGTTATCACATTCGCCTCACACACGAAAGGTCCCCAGTTCGAAACTGGGCAGAAACAGGCCTTAGTTCTCCTTTTATATAGGACATGTGAGATGTAAAATTGATATAATATCCTGTAAATACTATTTGTATCAACAGGAAGTTTTAATGGCATTGCATCAGTGTTCATTAGGGAAACTAGTGTATTGAAAGGAATAATACAACCCTGTAAGTAGCAAGTTATTTTTGGTACAGAATTTTAACAAGACAAACATAAGCATGCAGGATGTTCGATACTAGAGTAGTGGGATCTGTAGGGGTGAGGGTGTCAGAGTGAAGTTAGCCATGCATTGGGAAGGGGGGAACATTGTGGGGAGGTGGAGGGCCCCTGTTCTAATCATCTGTCCTGGGACCCATGATCTCTGATGACGGCCTTACCTCTTCCTATACAAGCAAGTTTTCTACTGGCTGTTCCCATTGTTTGACTACACTGCTTGCTTACATGTACAACACCATCTATCTCTCCACCTTCATTCATGATTCAACAATCTTTTCCATACGCCTCCTGTATATCTTAGCAATAGCTCCTGTCGGGCACCTAACCTCTCTATGTCTTTCAGGAACAAGTCCCAGGGATGATGTCAATGAGGTTTCAGGGAGAGATAGAAAGGGGCATTGCTTCCCAGCTTCTATATTGAATGCTGTGCGGAAGCGATTTATCTGCCAGGAACCACTCATCATTGTTCTTGGCCATGACACAGGGATCTGTGACTTGCCGTAACTCCCTGCCTAAAATTAAACAAGACATTACAGTTACATCCTGTAGCCTGAAGGGGTTAATTGTATTAATTAACCATAGAGCAACAGCGAAACATAACTATAATTTACAAAGCATATTCTTGTAAATTAGTTACTAGTGAAGAGACAATTGAAGAACATTATTCAGCGTTAATTCCAACAAGTGTAGCTGCCTTGTTAGCGCAGTAGGTAGCGCGTCAGTCTCATAATCTGAAGGTCGTGAGTTCGATCCTCACATGGGGCAACCTGTCATTTTCTCACCCCTCTCTATGTTTTTTCTATGTTGTCAAACCAGCCATATTGCTCTGAGACGACTTAGAGGTTGCACTGACAGCCCAAGGTTCCAGTGAGTGGGCAAGAACTGATTCATATGGCTATTGCCCTCCTAATCACTTGAACCTGATGCTCAATAGGATTGCTGTGTTCAAAATGTGTAAGTGTCTGGGCACTTCAGCATAAAGTGATGGGAGACACCTAGTTGAGTGTAGTGTATTCCTTCATATGTAGGGATCTACTTATAGTGCAGAGGAGGTTTAGTTGAGATCAGATCTTCCCTAACACCAATACATCAAAAGTAAAATTGATCTTGTAACTATACAAGGTCTCCAACGTAATAGCAAAAAAGTAAAACTTAGATCAAACAAAAAACAAATTTAAAGATAAAAAAATGATGAAAACAAAATCTGACACTATTCCCTGTCCTTCTTCCCAGCATGAGGAAACCACTTTAATCACTGTGAGACACATGCAAAAATGTCTGAATGTCACACAAAATGAACGGCACTCCATAATTTAGGAAATTTTACCAACACCCAAATATAGTACACTTATGTGGTGTGATGAGACACAAGGTGGGAAAGGACTGTCTCTGGATTCTGATTTTACTAAGAGACCACCCATCCAAGATGGACCCCTAATGAAGGACTAGGAAACAGGGACCCTGGGTACATCGATATGGGTAGGATAACACCCTCAGACAGTCAGTGTAAATAATCACATTTTTTTATCAAGTTGAGTCCAGATAGAGATCACTAAATGTCAGAAAGGATCACTCTCTATTACAGTGTCAGAGGTCAGGACAGGACACAGCTGGTGTTTCTGTAGTGTAGTGGTTATCACATTCGCCTCACACACGAAAGGTCCCCAGTTCGAAACTGGGCAGAAACAGGCCTTAGTTCTCCTTTTATATAGGACATGTGAGATGTAAAATTGATATAATATCCTGTAAATACTATTTGTATCAACAGGAAGTTTTAATGGCATTGCATCAGTGTTCATTAGGGAAACTAGTGTATTGTAAGGAATAATACAACCCTGTAAGTGGCAAGTTATTTTTGGTACAGAATTTTAACAAGACAAACATAAGCATGCAGGATGTTCGATACTAGAGTAGTGGGATCTGTAGGGGTGAGGGTGTCAGAGTGAAGTTAGCCATGCATTGGGAAGGGGGGAACATTGTGGGGAAGTGGAGGGCCCCTGTTCTAATCATCTGTCCTGGGACCCATGATCTCTGATGACGGCCTTACCTCTTCCTATACAAGCAAGTTTTCTACTGGCTGTTCCCATTGTTTGACTACACTGCTTGCTTACATGTACAACACCATCTATCTCTCCACCTTCATTCATGATTCAACAATCTTTTCCATACGCCTCCTGTATATCTTAGCAATAGCTCCTGTCGGGCACCTAACCTCTCTATGTCTTTCAGGAACAAGTCCCAGGGATGATGTCAATGAGGTTTCAGGGAGAGATAGAAAGGGGCATTGCTTCCCAGCTTCTATATTGAATGCTGTGCGGAAGCGATTTATCTGCCAGGAACCACTCATCATTGTTCTTGGCCATGACACAGGGATCTGTGACTTGCCGTAACTCCCTGCCTAAAATTAAACAAGACATTACAGTTACATCCTGTAGCCTGAAGGGGTTAATTTTATTAATTAACCATAGAGCAACAGCGAAACATAACTATAATTTACAAAGCATCTTCTTGTAAATTAGTTACTAGTGAAGAGACAATTGAAGAACATTATTCAGCGTTAATTCCAAACAGTGTAGCTGCCTCGTTAGCGCCTCAGTCTCATAATCTGAAGGTCGTGAGTTCGATCCTCACATGGGGCAACCTGTTTTTTTCTCACCCCTCTCTATGTTCTTTCTATGTTGTCAAACCAGCCATATTGCTCTGAGATGACTTAGAGGTTGCACTGACAGCCCAAGGTTCCAGTGAGTGGGCAAGAACTGATTCATATGGCTATTGCCCTCCTAATTGAACCTGATGCTCAATAGGATTGCTGTGTTCAAAATGTGTAAGTGTCTGGGCACTTCAGCATAAAGTGATGGGAGACACCTAGTTGAGTGTAGTGTATTCCTTCATATGTAGGGATCTACTTATAGTGCAGAGGAGGTTTAGTTGAGATCAGATCTTCCCTAACACCAATACATCAAAAGTAAAATTGATCTTGTAACTATACAAGGTCTCCAACGTAATAGCAAAAAAGTAAAACTTAGATCAAACAAAAAACAAATTTAAAGATAAAAAAATGATGAAAACAAAATCTGACACTATTCCCTGTCCTTCTTCCCAGCATGAGGAAACCACTTTAATCATTGTGAGACACATGCAAAAATGTCTGAATGTCACACAAAATGAACGGCACTCCATAATTTAGGAAATTTTACCAACACCCAAATATAGTACACTTATGTGGTGTGATGAGACACAAGGTGGGAAAGGACTGTCTCTGGATTCTGATTTTACTAAGAGACCACCCATCCAAGATGGACCCCTAATGAAGGACTAGGAAACAGGGACCCTGGGTACATCGATATGGGTAGGATAACACCCTCAGACAGTCAGTGTAAATAATCACATTTTTTTATCAAGTTGAGTCCAGATAGAGATCACTAAATGTCAGAAAGGATCACTCTCTATTACAGTGTCAGAGGTCAGGACAGGTCACAGCTGGTGTTTCTGTAGTGTAGTGGTTATCACGTTCGCCTCACACGCGAAAGGTCCCCGGTTCGAAACTGGGCAGAAACAGGCCTTAGTTCTCCTTTTATATAGGACATGTGAGATGTAAAATTGATATAATATCCTGTAAATACTATTTGTATCAACAGGAAGTTTTAATGGCATTGCATCAGTGTTCATTAGGGAAACTAGTGTATTGAAAGGAATAATACAACCCTGTAAGTAGCAAGTTATTTTTGGTACAGAATTTTAACAAGACAAATATAAGCATGCAGGATGTTCGATACTAGAGTAGTGGGATCTGTAGGGGTGAGGGTGTCAGAGTGAAGTTAGCCATGCATTGGGAAGGGGGGAACATTGTGGGGAGGTGGAGGGGCCCTGTTCTAATCATCTGTCCTGGGACCCATGATCTCTGATGACTGCCTTACCTCTTCCTATACAAGCAAGTTTTCTACTGGCTGTTCCCATTGTTTGACTACACTGCTTGCTTACATGTACAACACCATCTATCTCTCCACCTTCATTCATGATTCAACAATCTTTTCCATACGCCTCCTGTATATCTTAGCAATAGCTCCTGTCGGACACCTAACCTCTCTATGTCTTTCAGGAACAAGTCCCAGGGATGATGTCAATGAGGTTTCAGGGAAAGATAGAAAGGGGCATTGCTTCCCAGCTTCTATATTGAATGCTGTGCGGAAGCGATTTATCTGCCAGGAACCACTCATCATTGTTCTTGGCCATGACACAGGGATCTGTGACTTGCCGTAACTCCCTGCCTAAAATTAAACAAGACATTACAGTTACATCCTGTAGCCTGAAGGGGTTAATTTTATTCATTAACCATAGAGCAACAGCGAAACATAACTATAATTTACAAAGCATCTTCTTGTAAATTAGTTACTAGTGAAGAGACAATTGAAGAACATTATTCAGCGTTAATTCCAAACAGTGTAGCTGCCTTGTTAGCACAGTAGGTAGTGCGTCAGTCTCATAATCTGAAGGTCATGAGTTCAATCCTCACATGGGGCAACTTGTCTTTTTCTCACCCCTCTCTATGTTCTTTCTATGTTGTCAAACCAGCCATATTGCTCTGAGACGACTTAGAGGTTGCACTGACAGCCCAAGGTTCCAGTGAGTGGGCAAGAACTGATTCATATGGCTATTGCCCTCCTAATCACTTGAACCTGATGCTCAATAGGATTGCTGTGTTCAAAATGTGTAAGTGTCTGGGCACTTCAGCATAAAGTGATGGGAGACACCTAGTTGAGTGTAGTGTATTCCTTCATATGTAGGGATCTACTTATAGTGCAGAGGAGGTTTAGTTGAGATCAGAGCTTCCCTAACACCAATACATCAAAAGTAAAATTGATCTTGTAACTATACAAGGTCTCCAACGTAATAGCAAAAAAGTAAAACTTAGATCAAACAAAAAACAAATTTAAAGATAAAAAAATGATGAAAACAAAATCTGACACTATTCCCTGTCCTTCTTCCCAGCATGAGGAAACCACTTTAATCACTGTGAGACACATGCAAAAATGTCTGAATGTCACACAAAATGAACGGCACTCCATAATTTAGGAAATTTTACCAACACCCAAATATAGTACACTTATGTGGTGTGATGAGACACAAGGTGGGAAAGGACTGTCTCTGGATTCTGATTTTACTAAGAGACCACCCATCCAGAGCTGGATTAAGGCTTCGGGGGGCCCGGGGCACTTAAGACAGGGGGGCCCCTAAAATCTAAAATTAAGGGCATAGGGACACATCCTGCATTACATCACCTACAGCCCACAGTATGACACTTACAGCTCTCCCAGAGGGCTCGCTTAGGTTGTCTGCATAAGAAAAATCATTGCTTCCACAAACTAAAATACTGTACATTAAAACAATCACCAAAACACCACATTAAAATTAGGGATGTGCACCGGCGACTTTTGAGGTCTCGTGTTTTGTGTTTTGGATCCGGATTTTCGTTATTTTTGGGGTTCGGATTTGTCTCGCAAAACACTTGACGAAAGGTCTCGGTTCGGATTTAAGGTTTTGGATTCGGATTTTTTGGGAAAAAAACATAAAAAGTTTAAAAATCAAGTTTTTGGGCTTATTTTCACTCCTAGGCTATTATTAACCTCAATAACATTCAATAACAAGCATTTCCACTAATTTACAGTGTATTCTGAACACCTCACAATATAGTTATTAGTCCAAAACGTTGCAACAAGGTATCTTTCTGGACTGCGTAGAGGAGTGGGTCACCACAATATCTATTAAAAACCCTGAACTTTTATGAATCGCACCAATAAATGTACCTGGACTGCGTATAGGAGTGGGTCACCACAAGATATATTAAAAACCCTGAACTTTTATGATTCGCACCAATAAATGTACCTGGACTGCGTAGAGGAGTGGGTCACCACAATATCTATTAAAAACCCTGAACTTTTATGAATCGCACCAATAAATGTACCTGGACTGCGTATAGGAGTGGGTCACCACAAGATATATTAAAAACCCTGAACTTTTATGATTCGCACCAATAAATGTACCTGGACTGCGTAGAGGAGTGGGTCACCACAAGATATATTAAAAACCCTGAACTTTTATGAATCGCACCAATAAATGTACCTGGACTGCGTAGAGGAGTGGGTCACCACAATATATCTTAAAAACCCTGAACTTTTATGAATCGCACCAATAAATGTACCTGGACTGCGTAGAGGAGTGGGTCACCACAATATATTAAAAACCCTGAACTTTTATGAATCGCACCAATAAATGTACCTGGACTGCGTAGAGGAGTGGGTCACCACAATATATATTAAAAACCCTGAACTTTTATGATTCGCACCAATAAATGTACCTGGACTGCGTAGAGGAGTGGGTCACCACAAGATATATTAAAAACCCTGAACTTTTATGATTCGCACCAATAAATGTACCTGGACTGCGTAGAGGAGTGGGTCACCACAATATCTATTAAAAACCCTGAACTTTTATGAATCGCACCAATAAATGTACCTGGACTGCGTATAGGAGTGGGTCACCACAAAATATATTAAAAACCCTGAACTTTTATGATTCGCACCAATAAATGTACCTGGACTGCGTAGAGGAGTGGGTCACCACAATATCTATTAAAAACCCTGAACTTTTATGAATCGCACCAATAAATGTACCTGGACTGCGTATAGGAGTGGGTCACCACAAGATATATTAAAAACCCTGAACTTTTATGATTCGCACCAATAAATGTACCTGGACTGCCTAGAGGAGTGGGCACTGGGCACCACAATAAAATATATAAAAAACCTTCAACAGGTCTGCATTACACTACACATACGGCTGCTCCTCCATCCTCTCCATCATATACATGTTGGAGTTTTAGCGTGTGACAACCTCTTGTTTTTGATAATGTCAGTGCATTTTGAATATTTTTCAATTTGCCCCACACCACTGAATGAACTTTATCTATGATACGCATCTATCTATCTTGACTGCGTAGTGTGGTGGCCCCGGTACACAATTTGGTACCGAGGCCACAATATAATTAAAAAACCCTCCACGTGTCAGAATTCCACCAAAAAAGGGTATGGACTGCGTAGTGTGGTGGCCCCGGTACACAATTTGGTACCGAGGCCACAATATAATTTAAAAATTGGGCATCAACAGTCAACGTTGTTTAATATCTGATACACCTCTATCTGGACTGCATAGTGGAGTGGCCCCGGTACCCAATTTGGTACCGGGGCCACAATACCTCCTCCAAACATGGTACAGACAATTCGTCATTGAGATCCCATCAAGTATGTTAAAGACAGACAGGGTCGAAGTGTTATTCGTTGACTTTGTAAACCTAAAAAACTGTCCCTGTTGCACATAGTCGTGCAATGAAGACTGACTTTTTCATTTAAAGGCACGATCTTTCAAGTGTAGTGTTTGTAAGTCTAAGTCATATTATACTTTTGGTAAAATCGGTTTATTTTGTTCCTCTTTATGGTAATTAGTCATAGAATTAAAGTATGAAATAGAATTAAAGTATGAAATAGAATTAAAGTATTAAATAGAATTAAAGTATGAAATAGAATTAAAGTATGAAATAGAATTAAAGTATGAAATAGAGTGGTATAGAGTTGTAGTGTGGTATAGATAGAGTGGTCCACACAATATAATAATAAAACCCTCAACTGGTCTGAATTCCACCAAACAAGTATCTGGACTGCGTAGTGTGGTGGCCCCGGTACACAATTTGGTACCGAGGCCACAATATAATTAAAAAACCCTCCACGTGTCAGAATTCCACCAAACAAGTATCTGGACTGCATAGTGGGGTGGCCCCGGTACACAATTTGGTACCGAGGCCACAATATAATAAAAAAATTGGGCATCAACTGTCACCGTTGTTTAATATCTGATACACCTAAATATGGACTGCACAGTGGAGTGGCCCCGGTAGTAAATTTGGTGCCGGGGCCACAATACCTCCTCCAACTTCCAAGTGTAGTGTTTATAAAGACAGACAGCGTCGAAGTGTTATTAGTTGACTTTCTTAACCCTAAAATTGTCCCTGTTGCAAATATTCGTGCAATGGACAGTTACTTTTTTATTGAAAGACTCAAGCTTTCAAGTGTAGTGTTTATAAAATATAAACAACAATACAGTAGTTTTAGAGCACGTCAATACCTCTTGTTTTAAATTATGACACGGCATTTTACTTTTGGTTTAATTTCTTGTATTTTTTTAAATTTGGTTTTACTTTTTGAACATGGCAAACGACTGTTGATTGGTCATATAATGCAAAAAAAAAAGGTCCAAGATGGAATTGTCCTTGGGCCCTCACACCCACCCTTATGTTGTTTAAATAGGACATGCACACTTTAACAAACCAATCATTTCAGCGACAGGGCCTACCAAACAACTTTGGCTGAAATGATTGGTTTGTTTGGGCCCCCACACCAAAAAAGCTATTCATCTCTCCCTGTACAGACTAAACAGGCTCTACTGAGGCAAGATGTCGTCCTCATCCTCAACCTCTGATTCCTCTCCCCCTACAGTGTGTACTTCCTCCTCATCACACATTATCAATTTGTCCCCGCTGGACTCCACAACCACAGGTCCCTCTGTAGTATCTGGAGGGCAGTGCTGTACTTCATTGAGGAATTGATTATTCATTTTTATAAACATCATTTTTTCAACGTTCTGAGGAAGCAACCTCCTTCGCCGCTCACTGACCAGGTTCCCCGCTGCACTAAAAACTCTTTCCGAGTACATACTGGAGGGGGGACAACTCAGGTAAAATAGAGCCAGTTTGTACAGGGGCTTCCAAACTGCCTTTTTTTCCTGCCAGTAACAATATGGACTGTCTGACATGTCTACTTGGATGGTGTCAGCAAAGTAATCATCCACAATTTTTTCTATTGTGACAGCATCCAATGCAGCGACAGTAGACATGTCTGCAATGGTTGGCAGGTCCTTCAGTCCGGACCAGATGTTATCAGCATCCCCGCCAGTGCCTCTTTTGGGAAAACTGAGCTTTTTCCTCGCAGCCATAGATGTGGAAGAAAATGAGGGTGGAGCTGTTGGCATGTCACGGTCCTCTTCAGAGGACAATCTCCTGACCAGCAGGTCTTTGCACCGCTGTAGACTTGTGTCCGCCGGAAACAGAGACACAACATACGCTTTAAACCGAGGATCGAGCACGGTGGCCAGAATGTATTCCTCTGACTTTAAAAGAGTGACCACCCTCGGATCCTGGCAAAGCGTACGAAGGGCTACATCCACAAGAGCTACATGCTTGCTGTAATCGCAATGGCTTACCAGCTCCTCCCTCACTTTCTCCAGCTGCTTCTGCAACAGCCTGATCAGGGGAATGACCTGACTCAAGCTGGCAGTGTCGGAACTGACTTCTCGTGTGGCAAGTTCAAATGGCTGCAGAACCTTGCACAACACGGAAATCAGTCTCCACTGCGCTTGACTGAGGCGCATCCCCACTCCTTTGCCTATGTCGTAGGTGGCTGTGTAGGCCTGAATGGCCTTTTGCTGCTCCTCCATCCTCTGCAGCATATAGAGGGTGGAGTTCCAGCGCGTCACAACCTCTTGTTTGAGGTGATGGCAGGGCAGGTTCATGCTTTTTTGATGTGCCTCTAGTCTGCGGTAGGCACTGGCTGAATGCCGAAAGTGTCCAGCAAGCATCTCCTGCACACCCCTGTCACTCTTGAGGTAATGCTGCACCACCAAATTAATGGTGTGGGCAAAACATGGGACGTGCTGGAAATTGCCCATATTTAATGCCCGCACAATGTTACTGGCATTGTCTGACACCACAAATCCCCATGAAAGTCTAAGTGGGGTAAGCCACTGGGAGATAATTTCCCTCATTTTCTCTAATATGTTGTCAGCGTTGTGCCTCTTATTAAAGCCTGTAATACACAATGTTGCCTGCCTTTGCACGAGCCGCCATTTTGTAGTTGCTGCTACTGATGCAGCTGTTGCTGTTGCTGCGGAAGGGGATGCATCTACCCAGTGGGCTGTCACAGTCATATAGTCCTTAGTTTGCCCAGAACCACTTGTCCACATGTCCGTGGTTAAGTGGACAGTGGGTACAACCGCATTTTTTAGAGCACTGAGGACACTTGATCGTACTTCTCTGTACATTTTTGGTATCGCCTGCCTAGTGAAGTGGAATCTCGAGGGGATTTGGTACCGGGGACACAATACCTCCATCAACCCTCTAAATCCCACTCCACTGATGGCGGACACCGGGCGCACGTCTGACACCAACATTGCAGTTACAGCCGCAGTTATACGCTTTGCAATAGGGTGACTACTATCGTATTTTGTGGTCATGGCAAACGACTGTTGGACGGTCAATTGTTTTGTGAAAGACTTAGCGGTCTTACGACTTCCCCTCTGGGAAGATGACCGACTAACAGCAGCAACAGCAGCAGTGGCAGTAGTAGGCGTACCGCTGCAGGATTCCTCGGATGAATCCCGTATTGAGGAGGACTCAGTCTGGCTGCTGACTTGGGCTGCAGGACTGAATCTGATGGAGATTGTGGAGGAAGTTGACGAGGAGGGTGTTGCTGGTGTGTATCCAACTGGACCACGGGATTTAGGTGTCCCTGTACCGATGAGGGTCCTAGCCCCAGTTCCTGAACTAACCACTGAACTATGAAGGTTATTCAGGTGACGTATAAGGGAGGATGTTCCTAGGTGGGCAAGATCCTTACCCCTGCTTATTTGAGCTTTACATAAGCTACATATGGCCATACATTGGTTGTCTGGATTTGGATAAAAATAACTCCAGACCGAAGAGGTGCATTTTTTGGTCTTCTGACCAGGCATGACGATGGGCTTTTTCATCCCATGGACATCAGCTGTTTCCCCCCCTGGTGCCTCATTTACAATAACCACATCACCATCCTCATCATCAAGTTCCTCCACAGCGCCAGCTACATCATCAATAGCCTCCTCCCGAGCCACCTCTTCCCGTACAGTGATGGGAAGGTCAGGCTTGACAACCACCAACATCCTTGGACTCGCCTTGTGGATTTGTGATAATTTCTCTTTAGAAGGCAGAGTTGTTTGCTGTTTTGTTGCTGACAGCATAACTCTCTTCAATTTTTTGTAGGGGGGGGGGAGGAGGAGGAGGGCTAAGATCCGTGGGTGAAGCTGAACCACTAGTCATGAACACGGGCCAGGGCCTAAGCCGTTCCTTGCCACTCCGTGTCGTAAATGGCATATTGGCAACTTTACGTTTCTCCTCAGATGATTTTAAGTTTCTCTTTTTGCTACTTTTTCTTAACTTGGGCTTTTTGGATTTTACATGCCCGGTACTACGAGATTGGGCATCGGGCTTGGAAGACGACGTTGATGGCATTTCATCGTCTATGTCATGACTAGTGGCAGCAGCTTCAGCATTAGGAGGAAGTGGGTCTTGATCTTTCCCTACTTTATCCTCCAAATTTTTGGTCTCCATTATATGTAGCACAAGATACTGCAGAATGTGTGAACTTGGTAATATTGCAGTACCAATGGACTTATACTGCTGGATTGGTTTTGCAAATTTGGTTATAATTATTATATATATTTTTTTTTTTTAAATTTTTTTTTTTTTTTTACTTTTTTTTTATTTTTTAAAAACTTTGGAATAATGGGGAAATAACTATGCCCTTAGAAGCACAGAGCACAGGACACAGCACCACTGGACTGAACAGGACACGGCACAGGACCCAGCAGCACTACGGAACTCAGCAGGACAGAGCACAGGACACAGCACCACTGGACTGATACTGCAGAATGTGTGAACTTTGTAATATTGCAGTACCAATGGACTTATACTGCTGGATTGGTTTTGCAAATTTGGTTATAATTATTATATATTTTTTTTTTTTAAAATTTTTTATTATTTTTTACTTTTTTTTTATTTTTTAAAAACTTGGGAATAATGGGGAAATAACTATGCCCTTAGAAGCACAGAGCACAGGACACAGCACCACTGGACTGAACAGGACACGGCACAGGACCCAGCAGCACTACGGAACTCAGCAGGACAGAGCACAGGACACAGCACCACTGGACTGATACTGCAGAATGTGTGAACTTTGTAATATTGCAGTACCAATGGACTTATACTGCTGGATTGGTTTTGCAAATTTGGTTATAATTATATATATTTTTTTTTTAATTTTTAATTGTAATTTTTTTTTTACTTTTTTTTTATTTTTTAAAAACTTGGGAATAATGGGGAAATAACTATGCCCTTAGAAGCACAGAGCACAGGACACAGCACCACTGGACTGAACAGGACACGGCACAGGACCCAGCAGCACTACGGAACTCAGCAGGACAGAGCACAGGACACAGCACCACTGGACTGATACTGCAGAATGTGTAAACTTTGTAATATTGCAGTACCACTGGACTTTTACTGCTGAATGTGTGAACTTGGTAATATTGCAGTACCAATGGGCTTATACTGCAGGATTGGTTGTGCAAATTTTGTGGTAATTAAAAAAAATTAAATTAGTTTTTGGTATTTTTTTAAATAACTTTTTTTTATTTTTTTAAACACAGGGGAATATTGGGGAAATAACTATGCCCTTAGAAGCACAGAGCACAGGACACAGCACCACTGGACTGAACAGGACACAGCACTGGACCCAGCAGCACCACTGACCTCAGAAGGACAGAGCACAGCACACAGCACCACTGGACTGATACTGCAGAACACAGCACAGCACAGCACAGCACAGCACAGCACAGCACAGCACAGTACAGTACAGTACAGCACAGCACAGCACAGCACAGAACTAAACAGCACAGCACGAGATCTACCAGGACAGAGGACCACCTAACACACCCTCCCTCTACCCTGATCAATGCCCGAGTGAAGATGGCGGCGACTAGCGGGGAATTTATAGGATCCGAGTATCGCGAGATCCGACAACGGGATTATGAGTCAGAGCCTCAGTTTCAGATTTGAATTTGGCGCCAATACCCGGATCTGTCTCGGATCCGACTCGGATCGGCAACGTTCGGGTGGGCTCGGATTTCATAAATCCGAGTGCGCTCATCCCTAATTAAAATGGGTATTGACACCACACATTAAAACTAGCAATGATATCACACATTAAAAATACCATTGATAACATACACTAAAACTAGCAATGATACCGCACGCTAAAACTAGCAATGATACCGCACTTTTAAAATAAAATTTATAATGCACATTAAAACTAGCAATGATACCGCACTTTAAAAATAAAATTTATAATGCACATTAAAACTAGCAATGATACCACAAATTAAAATACCATTGATAATGCATCATTGGGCATGGCCAGGCCACCCTCCTACAGACAGATTCAACATTTTAACAAGACAAATATAAGCATGCAGGATGTTCGATACTAGAGTAGTGGGATCTGTAGGGGTGAGGGTGTCAGAGTGAAGTTAGCCATGCATTGGGAAGGGGGGAACATTGTGGGGAGGTGGAGGGGCCCTGTTCTAATCATCTGTCCTGGGACCCATGATCTCTCATGACAGCCTTACCTCTTCCTATACAAGCAAGTATTCTACTGGCTGTTCCCATTGTTTGACTACACTGCTTGCTTACATGTACAACACCATCTATCTCTCCACCTTCATTCATGATTCAACAATCTTTTCCATACGCCTCCTGTATATCTTAGCAATAGCTCCTGTCGGGCACCTAACCTCTCTATGTCTTTCAGGAACAAGTCCCAGGGATGATGTCAATGAGGTTTCAGGGAGATATAGAAAGGGGCATTGCTTCCCAGCTTCTATATTGAATGCTGTGCGGAAGCGATTTATCTGCCAGGAACCACTCATCATTGTTCTTGGCCATGACACAGGGATCTGTGACTTGCCGTAACTCCCTGCCTAAAATTAAACAAGACATTACGGTTACATCCTGTAGCCTGAAGGGGTTAATTTTATTAATTAACCATAGAGCAACAGTGAAACATAACTATAATTTACAAAGCATCTTCTTGTAAATTAGTTACTAGTGAAGAGACAATTGAAGAACATTATTCAGCGTTAATTCCAAACAGTGTAGCTGCCTCGTTAGCGCAGTAGGTAGCGTGTCAGTCGTGAGTTTGATCCTCACATGGGGCAACCTGTTTTTTTCTCACCCCTCTCTATGTTCTTTCTATGTTGTCAAACCAGCCATATTGCTCTGAGACGACTTAGAGGTTGCACTGACAGCCCAAGGTTCCAGTGAGTGGGAAGAACTGATTCATATGACTATTGCCCTCCTAATCACTGGAACCTGAAGCTCAATAGGATTGCTGTGTTCAAAATGTGTAAGTGTCTGGGCACTTCAGCATAAAGTGATGGGAGACACCTAGTTGAGTGTTGTTTATTCCTTCATACGTAGGGATCTACTTATAGTGCAGAGGAGGTTTAGTTGAGATCAGATCTTCCCTAACACCAATACATCAAAAGTAAAATTGATCTTGTAACTATACAAGGTCTCCAACGTAATAGCAAAAAAAGTAAAACTTAGATCAAACAAAAAACAAATTTAAAGATAAAAAAATGATGAAAACGAAATCTGACACTATTCCCTGTCCTTCTCCCCATCATGAGGAAACCACTTTAATCACTGTGAGACACATGCAAAAATGTCTGAATGTCACACAAAATGAACGGCACTCCATAATTTAGGAAATTATACCAACACCCAAATATAGTACACTTATGTGGTGTGATGAGACACAAAGTGGGAAAGGACTGTCTCTGGATTGTGATTTTACTAAGAGACCACCCATCCAAGATGGACCCCTAATGAAGGACTAGGGAACAGGGACCCTGGGTACATCGATATGGGTAGGATAACACCCTCAGACAGTCAGTGTAAATAATCAAATTTTTTTATCAAGTTGAGTCCAGATAGAGATCACTAAATGTCAGAAAGGATCACTCTCTATTACAGTGTCAGAGGTCAGGAAAGGTCACAGCTGTTGTTTCTGTAGTGTAGTGGTTATCACATTCGCCTCACCCGCGAAAGGTCCCCGATTCGAAACCGGGCAGAAACAGGCCTTAGTTCTCCTTCTATATAGGACATGTGAGATGTAAAATTAATATAATATCCTGTAAATACTATTTGTATCAACAGGAAGTTTTAATGGCATTGCATCAGTGTTTATTAGGGAAACTAGTATATTGTAAAGGAATAATACAACCCTGTAAGTAGCAAGTTATTTTTTTGTACAGAATTTTAACAAGACAAACATAAGCATGCAGGATGTTCGATACTAGAGTAAAGAAATCTGTAGGGGTGAGGGTGTCAGAGTGAAGTTAGCCATGCATTGGGGACGGGGGAACATTGTGGGGAGGTGGAGGGGCCCTGTTCTAATCATCTGTCCTGGGACCCATGATCTCTCATGACAGCCTTACCTCTTCCTATACAAGCAAGTATTCTACTGGCTGTTCCCATTGTTTGACTACACTGCTTGCTTACATGTACAACAACATCTATCTCTCCACCTTCATTCATGATTCAACAATCTTTTCCATACGCCTTCTGTATATCTTAGCAATAGCTCCTGTCGGGCACCTAACCTCTCTATGTCTTTCAGGAACAAGTCCCAGGGATGATGTCAATGAGGTTTCAAGGAGATATAGAAAGGAGCATTGCTTCCCAGCTTCTATATTGAATGCTGTACGGAAGCGATTTATCTGCCAGGAACCACTCATCATTGTTCTTGGCCCTGACACAGGGATCTGTGACTTGCCGTAACTCCCTGCCTAAAATTAAACAAGACATTAAGGTTACATCCTGTAGCCTGAAGGGGTTAATTTTATTAATTAACCATAGAGCAACAGCGAAACATAACTATAATTTACAAAGCATCTTCTTGTAAATTAGTTACTAGTGAAGAGACAATTGAAGAACATTATTCAGCGTTAATTCCAAACAGTGTAGCTGCCTTGTTAGCGCAGTAGGTAGCGCGTCAGTCTCATAATCTGAAGGTTGTGAGTTCGATCCTCACATGGGGCAACCAATCTTTTTCTCACCCCTCTCTATGTTCTTTCTATGTTGTCAAACCAGCCATATTGCTCTGAGACGACTTAGAGGTTGCACTGACAGCCCAAGGTTCCAGTGAGTGGGCAAGAACTGATTCATATGGCTATTGACCTCCTAATCACTTGAACCTGATGCTCAATAGGATTGCTGTGTTCAAAATGTGTAAGTTTCTGGGCACTTCAGCATAAAGTGATGGGAGACACCTAGTTGAGTGTAGTGTATTCCTTCATATGTAGGGATCTACTTATAGTGCAGAGGAGGTTTAGTTGAGATCAGATCTTCCCTAACACCAATACATCAAAAGTAAAATTGATCTTGTAACTATACAAGGTCTCCAACGTAATAGCAAAAAAGTAAAACTTAGATCAAACAAAAAATAAATTTAAAGATAAAAAAATGATGAAAACAAAATCTGACTCTATTCCCTGTCCTTCTTCCCAGCATGAGGAAACCACTTTAATCACTGTGAGACACATGCAAAAATGTCTAAATGTCACACAAAATGAACAGCACTCCATAATTTAGGAAATTATACCAACACCCAAATATAGTACACTTATGTGGTGTGATGAGACACAAGGTGGGAAAGGACTGTCTCTGGATTCTGATTTTACTAAGAGACCACCCATCCAAGTTGGACCCCTAACGAAGGACTAGGGTACAGGGACCCTGGGTACATCGATATGGGTAGGATAACACCCTCAGACAGTCAGTGTAAATAATCACATTTTTTTTATCAAGTTGAGTCCAGATAGAGATCACTAAATGTCAGAAAGGATCACTCTCTATTACAGTGTCAGAGGTCAGTACAGGTCACAGCTGGTGTTTCTGTAGTGTAGTGGTTATCACATTCGCCTCACACGCGAAAGGTCCCTGGTTCGAAACCGGGCAGAAACAGGCCTTTGTTCTCCTTTTATATAGGACATGTGAGATGTAAAATTGATATAATATCCTGTAAATACTATTTGTATCAACAGGAAGTTTTAATGGCATTGCATCAGTGTTCATTAGGGAAACTAGTGTATTGTAAGGAATAATACAACCCTGTAAGTAGCAAGTTATTTTTGGTACAGAATTTTAACAAGACAAACATAAGCATGCAGGATGTTCGATACTAGAGTAGTGGGATCTGTAGGGGTGAGGGTGTCAGAGTGAAGTTAGCCATGCATTGGGAACGGGGGGAACATTGTGGGGAGGTGGAGGGGCCCTGTTCTAATCATCTGTCCTGGGACCCATGATCTCTGATGACGGCCTTACCTCTTCCTATACATGCAAGTTTTCTACTGGCTGTTCCCATTGTTTGACTACACTGCTTGCTTACATGTACAACACCATCTATCTCTCCACCTTCATTCATGATTCAACAATCTTTTCCATACGCCTCCTGTATATCTTAGCAATAGCTCCTGTCGGGCACCTAACCTCTCTATGTCTTTCAGGAACAAGTCCCAGGGATGATGTCAATGAGGTTTCAGGGAGAGATAGAAAGGGGCATTGCTTCCCAGCTTCTATATTGAATGCTCTGCGGAAGCGTTTTATCTGCCAGGAACCACTCATCATTGTTCTTGGCCATGACACAGGAATCTGTGACTTGCCGTAACTCCCTGCCTAAAATTAAACAAGACATTACAGTTACATCCTGTAGCCTGAAGGGGTTAATTTTATTAATTAACCATAGAGCAACAGCGAAACATAACTATAATTTACAAAGCATCTTCTTGTAAATTAGTTACTAGTGAAGAGACAATTGAAGAACATTATTCAGCGTTAATTCCAAACAGTGTAGCTGCCTCGTTAGCGCAGTAGGTAGCGTGTCAGTCATGAGTTCGATCCTCACATGGGGCAACCTGACTTTTTCTCACCCCTCTCTATGTTCTTTCTATGTTGTCAAACCAGCCATATTGCTCTGAGATGACTTAGAGGTTGCACTGACAGCCCAAGGTTCCAGTGAGTGGGCAAGAACTGATTCATATGGCTATTGCCCTCCTAATCACTTGAACCTGATGCTCAATAGGATTGCTGTGTTCAAAATGTGTAAGTGTCTGGGCACTTCAGCATAAAGTGATGGGAGACACCTAGTTGAGTGTAGTGTATTCCTTCATACGTAGGGATCTACTTATAGTGCAGAGGAGGTTTAGTTGAGATCAGATCTTCCCTAAAACCAATACATCAAAAGTAAAATTGATCTTGTAACTATACAAGGTCTCCAACGTAATAGCAAAAAAGTAAAACTTAGATCAAACAAAAAACAAATTTAAAGATAAAAAAATGATGAAAACGAAATCTGACACTATTCCCTGTCCTTCTTCCCAGCATGAGGAAACCACTTTAATCACTGTGAGACACATGCAAAAATGTCTGAATGTCACACAAAATGAACGGCACTCCATAATTTAGGAAATTATACCAACACCCAAATATAGAACACTTATGTGGTGTGATGAGACACAAGGTGGGAAAGGACTGTCTCTGGATTCTGATTTTACTAAGAGACCACCCATCCAAGATGGACCCCTAATGAAGGACTAGGGAACAGGGACCCTGGGTACATCGATATGGGTAGGATAACACCCTCAGACAGTCAGTGTAAATAATCAATTTTTTTTATCAAGTTGAGTCCAGATAGAGATCACTAAATGTCAGAAAGGATCACTTTCTATTACAGTGTCAGAGGTCAGTACCAGGCACAGCTGGTGTTTCTGTAGTGTAGTGGTTATCACATTCGCCTCACACGCAAAAGGTCCCTGGTTCGAAACCGGGCAGAAACAGGCCTTTGTTCTCCTTTTATATAGGACATGTGAGATGTAAAATTGATATAATATCCTGTAAATACTATTTGTATCAACAGGAAGTTTTAATGGCATTGCATCAGTGTTCATTAGGGAAACTAGTGTATTGTAAGGAATAATACAACCCTGTAAGTAGCAAGTTATTTTTGGTACAGAATTTTAACAAGACAAACATAAGCATGCAGGATGTTCGATACTAGAGTAGTGGGATCTGTAGGGGTGAGGGTGTCAGAGTGAAGTTAGCCATGCATTGGGAACGGGGGAACATTGTGGGGAGGTGGAGGGGCCCTGTTCTAATCATCTGTCCTAGGACCCATGATCTCTGATGACGGCCTTACCTCTTCCTATACATGCAAGTTTTCTACTGGCTGTTCCCATTGTTTGACTACACTGCTTGCTTACATGTACAACACCATCTATCTCTCCACCTTCATTCATGATTCAACAATCTTTTCCATACGCCTCCTGTATATCTTAGCAATAGCTCCTGTCGGGCACCTAACCTCTCTATGTCTTTCAGGAACAAGTCCCAGGGATGATGTCAATGAGGTTTCAGGGAGAGATAGAAAGGGGCATTGCTTCCCAGCTTCTATATTGAATGCTCTGCGGAAGCGTTTTATCTGCCAGGAACCACTCATCATTGTTCTTGGCCATGACACAGGAATCTGTGACTTGCCGTAACTCCCTGCCTAAAATTAAACAAGACATTACAGTTACATCCTGTAGCCTGAAGGGGTTAATTTTATTCATTAACCATAGAGCAACAGCGAAACATAACTATAATTTACAAAGCATCTTCTTGTAAATTAGTTACTAGTGAAGAGACAATTGAAGAACATTATTCAGCGTTAATTCCAAACAGTGTAGCTGCCTCGTTAGCGCAGTAGGTAGCGTGTCAGTCATGAGTTCGATCCTCACATGGGGCAACCTGACTTTTTCTCACCCCTCTCTATGTTCTTTCTATGTTGTCAAACCAGCCATATTGCTCTGAGATGACTTAGAGGTTGCACTGACAGCCCAAGGTTCCAGTGAGTGGGCAAGAACTGATTCATATGGCTATTGCCCTCCTAATCACTTGAACCTGATGCTCAATAGGATTGCTGTGTTCAAAATGTGTAAGTGTCTGGGCACTTCAGCATAAAGTGATGGGAGACACCTAGTTGAGTGTAGTGTATTCCTTCATACGTAGGGATCTACTTATAGTGCAGAGGAGGTTTAGTTGAGATCAGATCTTCCCTAAAACCAATACATCAAAAGTAAAATTGATCTTGTAACTATACAAGGTCTCCAACGTAATAGCAAAAAAGTAAAACTTAGATCAAACAAAAAACAAATTTAAAGATAAAAAAATGATGAAAACGAAATCTGACACTATTCCCTGTCCTTCTTCCCAGCATGAGGAAACCACTTTAATCACTGTGAGACACATGCAAAAATGTCTGAATGTCACACAAAATGAACGGCACTCCATAATTTAGGAAATTATACCAACACCCAAATATAGAACACTTATGTGGTGTGATGAGACACAAGGTGGGAAAGGACTGTCTCTGGATTCTGATTTTACTAAGAGACCACCCATCCAAGATGGACCCCTAATGAAGGACTAGGGAACAGGGACCCTGGGTACATCGATATGGGTAGGATAACACCCTCAGACAGTCAGTGTAAATAATCAATTTTTTTTATCAAGTTGAGTCCAGATAGAGATCACTAAATGTCAGAAAGGATCACTTTCTATTACAGTGTCAGAGGTCAGTACCAGGCACAGCTGGTGTTTCTGTAGTGTAGTGGTTATCACATTCGCCTCACACAGAAAAGCTCCCCGATTCGAAACCGGGCAGAAACAGGCCTTAGTTCTCCTTTTATATAGGACATGTGAGATGCAAAATTGATATAATATCCTGTAAATACTATTTGTATCAAAAGGAAGTTTTAATGGCATTGCATCAGTGTTCATTGGGGAAACTAGTGTATTGTAAGGAATAATACAACCCTGTAAGCAGAGCCGTAACTAGGGTGGTGCGGGCGGTGCCGTCGCCCAGGGCGCAAGCCCGAGAGGGCGCAGCAGCCGCCCGCTACTCTCCCTTTTTTGGCACATTAAAAGGGAAAAAAAAAAAAAATTTTTTGGGCCCCTCCCCCGACTCGCGGCACCCCCCCGCGACTCGTGCGGGGTGGGGGGGGGTGTAGAGTGAGAAGGGAGGGAGGTTGGCACTTGAGCGGGGAGGGGGGGTAGGTGGTGATGAAAGGATCAAATCCTATTGCTGACTGGGAGAGAGCTACGCGTCCATCTGTGATGACATCACCGCAGCTGCAGATCCAATGTGACAGCGCAGGGGGGTGGGATGAGTGGAGGACAGCTCCTCTGACTTCCTGACTGACTCACATGAAGAAGTTGTGCAGTAAATAGCAGGTATTTTAACACTCACAGAATCACATATTCACTAGCACCATATGTACACTATAAATGCAGATTATATACAAACCTCTAGTTCCTCTCTGAATATCCAGTGTCAGCCTAAGTAATCACTTGATAAGTGAAGAAAAAAAAAAAACAATATTGTCACTACACAAACTGTTGCAGATACAGACTTTTATGCTCTCTCTACCTCAATAAAATAACTGTTAGTCCTGTACTTCAACATATAGTTGGTGAGTAAACACATTGGGCGCACTCATAAAGGGGCAGACACACAGGGCGCACTCATAAAGGGGCAGACACACAGGGCGCACTCATAAAGGGGCAGACACACAGGGCGCACTCATACAGGGGCAGACACACAGGGCGCACTCATACAGGGGCAGACACACAGGGCGCACTCATACAGGGGCAGACACACAGGGCGCACTCATACAGGGGCAGACACACAGGGCGCACTCATACCAGGGGCAGACACACAGGGCGCACTCATACCAGGGGCAGACACACAGGGCGGCACTCATACAGGGGCAGACACACTGGGCACTTTATATAGTGTCATTAAGATGCTCTCTGTATTGCAGACACAAGAATGCCCTCTGCATTGTATGGCTGACAGAAGAATGCTCTCTCTATTGCATGACGTTTGCTAGGATACTCTTTGCATTGTATGATGGTCACTAGAATTCACTTTTGTATTGTATGGCGGTCACTAGGATGCTGTTTATATTGTATGGTGGTCACTAGGATGCTTTCTGTATTGTATGATGGTCACTAGGATGCTCTTTGTATTGTATAGCAGTCATTAGGATGCTCTTGGTATTGTATGGCGATCCCTAGGATGCTGTTTATTTTGCATGGCAGTCCCTAGGATGCTGTTTATTTTGTATGGCGGTCACTAGGAGGCTGTTTATATTGTATTTGTATCACTAATACTGGCTAAATTATCATGCAGAACAGTATAAACCTTGCAATTCAATATGTATGATGCATCCATGGGAGTATTTTAATTTAATCTGAAAAAGAAAAATGTTTTAATTGTTCATACTTGTGTGTATAAGTAATCACAGTTTTATTTAAAAGTATGTGGTTTTTATCTTTGAAATCCCTAACTCCAAGAAGAGGGGATTGGGAGGAATAGAGGACATTGGGAGGTTGGAACCTTTTCTTCGAGGTTAAGGCACACACCAGCATGGTTTCGACATGCTACAGTTTTGCATACAGGTATGCAGAAGCAGTGTGATTTACTTTTTATTTTTTTAATTTTATATTGTTACTGAGACTTTTTGATCCGGTGGGTGACCCAACTATTATTACATTAATGCTAACCCTGGGAACTCCCTGCTGCTGGATTAAGCTGCTCCACTTACATAACTAATGTGTATACACCATCCACTGGTGTGCTGACTCTGTCTACTTGTGACTGCTCCACCTACATGTGCAATGCTTTGCCTACTTGTGTGTTAGCTCCGTCAACTGTGATAGACGGACTCTGCTTACCATAGCGTATTGCATTTGCCTTGTATAAAAACCAATGTGGCTCGAGCTAATGGAGTGCTAACTCCGCCTACAATTTGCCCAGCCTACCATTTATTGGCCCCGCCTACATGAGGCCACTTTCAAAATTTTTCCAGGGCCACTTTAAGTTCCCAATCCGCCCCTGGTATTATGTGTGTGTGAGGGGCCACTGTCTGTGTGTGTATTATGTGTGTGTGAGGTGCCACTGTGTGTGTGTATTATGTGTGTGTGAGTGAAGGGGGGGGCAAACCAATATCTTGCCTAGGGCCCCATGAGGTGTAAATCCGGCTCTGATAGATATATATATATATATATATATATATATATATATATATATATCATGCATTTGAAAATATGTGTAGCAGAATTCTTTCCAGTAAAGTGCTAGCCACACCCCCACATTAGGTTGGCCACACCCACTTGGCAAATGTCACTCCCACTTGATGGGGGGCGCCGGTGTCCTGTCTCGCCCAGGGCACTGAAATGTCTAGTTACGGCACTGCCTGTAAGTAGCAAGTTATTTTTGGTACAGAATTTTAACAAGACAAACATAAGCATGCAGGATGTTCGATACTAGAGTAGTGGGATCTGTAGGGGTGAGGGTGTCAGAGTGAAGTTAGCCATGCATTGGGAAGGGGTGAACATTGTTGGGAGGTGGAGGGGCCCTGTTCTAATCATCTGTCCTGGGACCCATGATCTCTGATGACGGCCTTACCTCTTCCTATACAAGCAAGTTTTCTACTGGCTGTTCCCATTGTTTGAATACACTGCTTGCTTACATGTACAACACCATCTATCTCTCCACCTTCATTCATGATTCAACAATCTTTTCTATACGCCTCCTGTATATCTTAGTAATAGCTCCTGTCGGGCACCTAACCTCTCTATGTCTTTCAGGAACAAGTCCCAGGGATGATGTCAATGAGGTTTCAGGGAGAGATAGAAAGGGGCATTGTTTCCCAGCTTCTATATTGAATGCTGTGCGGAAGCGATTTATCTGCCAGGAACCACTCTTCATTGTTCTTGGCCATGACACAGGGATCTGTGACTTGCCGTAACTCCCTGCCTAAAATTAAACAAGACATTACAGTTACATCCTGTAGCCTGAAGGGGTTAATTTTATTCATTAACCATAGAGCAACAGCGAAACATAACTATAATTTACAAAGCATATTCTTGTAAATTAGTTACTAGTGAAGAGACAATTGAAGAACATTATTCAGCGTTAATCCCAAACAGTGTAGCTGCCTCGTTAGCGCAGTAGGCAGCGCGTCAGTCTCATAATCTGAAGGTCGTGAGTTCGATCCTCACATGGGGCAACCTGTCTTTTTCTCACCCCTCTCTATGTTCTTTCTATGTTGTGAAACCAGCCATATTGCTCTGAGATGACTTAGAGGTTGCACTGACAGCCCAAGGTTCCAGTGAGTGGGCAAGAACTGATTCATATGGCTATTGCCCTCCTAATCACTTGAACCTGATGCTCAATAGGATTGCTGTGTTCAAAATGTGTAAGTTTCTGGGCACTTCAGCATAAAGTGATGGGAGACACCTAGTTGAGTGTAGTGTATTCCTTCATATGTAGGGATCTACTTATAGTGCAGAGGAGGTTTAGTTGAGATCAGATCTTCCCTAACACCAATACATCAAAAGTAAAATTGATCTTGTAACTATACAAGGTCTCCAACATAATAGCTGTAACACCCCCTTGTGTATTAAGCGTTGTGAGGGTATATATATATATTGAACCACGCAGATGCTTCTCACCTTGGTACTTGGTTTTCAGTGCCTCCACCCGAATCTCTGCTTTCTCTTCTGGGGGGTGTTCAAAAGATACACCAGGGGGAGATCCGGGAAACCCCCTGCCCAGTATTAACACTCTGTGACAAAATGTGTGCTGCAAAAGCCAGCCAGGCACATTTATTTAAATGGAAATCCTAAATGCAGCTTTGTAATTTTATAGAAAAATATACTTTGGTATAATTTGAAATAATAGTGCAAACAATACAATACAGTAATAAAACAGTGTGGATGAAAGTGGCGCACCACTTCTTACTATGCACACCAAGTTAACACAAAAACTCGCAATAAATCAATAACAGCATACAATATAATATAATATATAACAATATAACCATTAACTGTCACAGCTTTATACACATGAAAAAATATATCAGATATCTTACTTGCTCCTGATACTGTGAATATCTTGCAGGGTGAGTTTATATATTTTCCCTTATAGCCCTACAATGTACTGCCAAACACACACAGCAGTATTCAAACACACCACACAAATAGAGCAGTGCACTGCAAGTTGGGGCCCTTCTGTATGTATGCAGCATGGCATGGAAACATCATGTGTCCAGTTTGCAGATTTTGGAGGTCTTTAAATCACTTGCAGTGAGGTACAGCAGTCACAGTATGCAGACCCTCCTCCAGCAACAACTGTAAAATCCTTTCTAATTTGTATCCTGGGACTTGTAGTTCCACAAGTGCTGATTAGACACACACTTGGTGCATATTTACCTGCCCACCCATCTATCCCTAACTCTTCAGCCCTTGTGGCCAGATATAGTCCAAACCCCACTTGAACAACAACAGATAGATAAAAATAACCAGTAACTTATCTGCACCAGTGTGTCACAGGTCTGAACTTGATTATCTCCAAAATGGCTGACTTGTAAAATGTCCTTCTTCAGAGATGCATGCAAACCTCCTCCTACAGCTTCAAACTGTGGCTTCCAGCAGGTTCTGTTCAGAACTGCACTGAGCTTTGATATCTCTGCAGACTTCTCTCTCTGCTCAGATCACTCATCCAGTGCCCTTCTGCCTAGGGTCACCTATCTGAACTGGTCACACAGCTCAGTCTCTCTCAGGATGCTCCTCTCTCCCTCTCTCTCTCCGCCCTCTGGTTTCTCAGTCTTCTTAGGCTCCGCCCCCTCTTCATAACAGCTTTCTGGGAGATGTAGTTCCTTCTCCTTGACTGGTAAATAGCTATATGCATCTCTTTTCTTACTGATGCAATTGTGATTATTAGCCCCTGGGTGCTCAAGTCCAACTGCAGCATCCCCAGGGGTTACATAGCAAAAAAGTAAAACTTAGATCAAACAAAAAACAAATTTAAAGATAAAAAAATGATGAAAACAAAATCTGACACTATTCCCTGTCCTTCTTCCCAGCATGAGGAAACCACTTTAATCACTGTGAGACACATGCAAAAATGTCTGAATGTCACACAAAATGAACGGCACTCCATAATTTAGGAAATTATACCAACACCCAAATATAGTACACTTATGTGGTGTGAGGAGACACAAGGTGGGAAAGGACTGTCTCTGGATTCTGATTTTACTAAGAGACCACCCATCCAAGATGGACCCCTAATGAAGGACTAGGGAACAGGGACCCTGGGTACATCGATATGGGTAGGATAACACCCTCAGACAGTCAGTGTAAATAATCACATTTTTTAATCAAGTTGAGTCTAGATAGAGATCACTAAATGTCAGATAAGATCACTCTCTATTACAGTGTCAGAGGTCAGTACCAGGCACAGCTGGTGTTTCTGTAGTGTAGTGGTTATCACATTCGCCTCACACAGAAAAGCTCCCCGATTCGAAACCGGGCAGAAACAGGCCTTAGTTCTCCTTTTATATAGGACATGTGAGATGCAAAATTGATATAATATCCTGTAAATACTATTTGTATCAAAAGGAAGTTTTAATGGCATTGCATCAGTGTTCATTGGGGAAACTAGTGTATTGTAAGGAATAATACAACCCTGTAAGCAGAGCCGTAACTAGGGTGGTGCGGGCGGTGCCGTCGCCCAGGGCGCAAGCCCGAGAGGGCGCAGCAGCCGCCCGCTACTCTCCCTTTTTTGGCACATTAAAAGGGAAAAAAAAAAAAAATTTTTGGGCCCCTCCCCCGACTCGCGGCACCCCCCCGCGACTCGTGCGGGGTGGGGGGGGGTGTAGAGTGAGAAGGGAGGGAGGTTGGCACTTGAGCGGGGAGGGGGGGTAGGTGGTGATGAAAGGATCAAATCCTATTGCTGACTGGGAGAGAGCTACGCGTCCATCTGTGATGACATCACCGCAGCTGCAGATCCAATGTGACAGCGCAGGGGGGTGGGATGAGTGGAGGACAGCTCCTCTGACTTCCTGACTGACTCACATGAAGAAGTTGTGCAGTAAATAGCAGGTATTTTAACACTCACAGAATCACATATTCACTAGCACCATATGTACACTATAAATGCAGATTATATACAAACCTCTAGTTCCTCTCTGAATATCCAGTGTCAGCCTAAGTAATCACTTGATAAGTGAAGAAAAAAAAAAACAATATTGTCACTACACAAACTGTTGCAGATACAGACTTTTATGCTCTCTCTACCTCAATAAAATAACTGTTAGTCCTGTACTTCAACATATAGTTGGTGAGTAAACACATTGGGCGCACTCATAAAGGGGCAGACACACAGGGCGCACTCATAAAGGGGCAGACACACAGGGCGCACTCATAAAGGGGCAGACACACAGGGCGCACTCATACAGGGGCAGACACACAGGGCGCACTCATACAGGGGCAGACACACAGGGCGCACTCATACAGGGGCAGACACACAGGGCGCACTCATACCAGGGGCAGACACACAGGGCGCACTCATACCAGGGGCAGACACACAGGGCGGCACTCATACAGGGGCAGACACACTGGGCACTTTATATAGTGTCATTAAGATGCTCTCTGTATTGCAGACACAAGAATGCCCTCTGCATTGTATGGCTGACAGAAGAATGCTCTCTCTATTGCATGACGTTTGCTAGGATACTCTTTGCATTGTATGATGGTCACTAGAATTCACTTTTGTATTGTATGGCGGTCACTAGGATGCTGTTTATATTGTATGGTGGTCACTAGGATGCTTTCTGTATTGTATGATGGTCACTAGGATGCTCTTTGTATTGTATAGCAGTCACTAGGATGCTCTTGGTATTGTATGGCGATCCCTAGGATGCTGTTTATTTTGCATGGCAGTCCCTAGGATGCTGTTTATTTTGTATGGCGGTCACTAGGAGGCTGTTTATATTGTATTTGTATCACTAATACTGGCTAAATTATCATGCAGAACAGTATAAACCTTGCAATTCAATATGTATGATGCATCCATGGGAGTATTTTAATTTAATCTGAAAAAGAAAAATGTTTTAATTGTTCATACTTGTGTGTATAAGTAATCACAGTTTTATTTAAAAGTATGTGGTTTTTATCTTTGAAATCCCTAACTCCAAGAAGAGGGGATTGGGAGGAATAGAGGACATTGGGAGGTTGGAACCTTTTCTTCGAGGTTAAGGCACACACCAGCATGGTTTCGACATGCTACAGTTTTGCATACAGGTATGCAGAAGCAGTGTGATTTACTTTTTATTTTTTTAATTTTATATTGTTACTGAGACTTTTTGATCCGGTGGGTGACCCAACTATTATTACATTAATGCTAACCCTGGGAACTCCCTGCTGCTGGATTAAGCTGCTCCACTTACATAACTAATGTGTATACACCATCCACTGGTGTGCTGACTCTGTCTACTTGTGACTGCTCCACCTACATGTGCAATGCTTTGCCTACTTGTGTGTTAGCTCCGTCAACTGTGATAGACGGACTCTGCTTACCATAGCGTATTGCATTTGCCTTGTATAAAAACCAATGTGGCTCGAGCTAATGGAGTGCTAACTCCGCCTACAATTTGCCCAGCCTACCATTTATTGGCCCCGCCTACATGAGGCCACTTTCAAAATTTTTCCAGGGCCACTTTAAGTTCCCAATCCGCCCCTGGTATTATGTGTGTGTGAGGGGCCACTGTCTGTGTGTGTATTATGTGTGTGTGAGGTGCCACTGTGTGTGTGTGTATTATGTGTGTGTGAGGGGCCACTGTGTGTGTGTATTATGTGTGTGTGAGTGAAGGGGGGGGCAAACCAATATCTTGCCTAGGGCCCCATGAGGTGTAAATCCGGCTCTGATAGATATATATATATATATATCATGCATTTGAAAATATGTGTAGCAGAATTCTTTCCAGTAAAGTGCTAGCCACACCCCCACATTAGGTTGGCCACACCCACTTGGCAAATGTCACTCCCACTTGATGGGGGGCGCCGGTGTCCTGTCTCGCCGAGGGCACTGAAATGTCTAGTTACGGCACTGCCTGTAAGTAGCAAGTTATTTTTGGTACAGAATTTTAACAAGACAAACATAAGCATGCAGGATGTTCGATACTAGAGTAGTGGGATCTGTAGGGGTGAGGGTGTCAGAGTGAAGTTAGCCATGCATTGGGAAGGGGTGAACATTGTTGGGAGGTGGAGGGGCCCTGTTCTAATCATCTGTCCTGGGACCCATGATCTCTGATGACGGCCTTACCTCTTCCTATACAAGCAAGTTTTCTACTGGCTGTTCCCATTGTTTGAATACACTGCTTGCTTACATGTACAACACCATCTATCTCTCCACCTTCATTCATGATTCAACAATCTTTTCTATACGCCTCCTGTATATCTTAGTAATAGCTCCTGTCGGGCACCTAACCTCTCTATGTCTTTCAGGAACAAGTCCCAGGGATGATGTCAATGAGGTTTCAGGGAGAGATAGAAAGGGGCATTGTTTCCCAGCTTCTATATTGAATGCTGTGCGGAAGCGATTTATCTGCCAGGAACCACTCTTCATTGTTCTTGGCCATGACACAGGGATCTGTGACTTGCCGTAACTCCCTGCCTAAAATTAAACAAGACATTACAGTTACATCCTGTAGCCTGAAGGGGTTAATTTTATTCATTAACCATAGAGCAACAGCGAAACATAACTATAATTTACAAAGCATATTCTTGTAAATTAGTTACTAGTGAAGAGACAATTGAAGAACATTATTCAGCGTTAATCCCAAACAGTGTAGCTGCCTCGTTAGCGCAGTAGGTAGCGCGTCAGTCTCATAATCTGAAGGTCGTGAGTTCGATCCTCACATGGGGCAACCTGTCTTTTTCTCACCCCTCTCTATGTTCTTTCTATGTTGTGAAACCAGCCATATTGCTCTGAGATGACTTAGAGGTTGCACTGACAGCCCAAGGTTCCAGTGAGTGGGCAAGAACTGATTCATATGGCTATTGCCCTCCTAATCACTTGAACCTGATGCTCAATAGGATTGCTGTGTTCAAAATGTGTAAGTTTCTGGGCACTTCAGCATAAAGTGATGGGAGACACCTAGTTGAGTGTAGTGTATTCCTTCATATGTAGGGATCTACTTATAGTGCAGAGGAGGTTTAGTTGAGATCAGATCTTCCCTAACACCAATACATCAAAAGTAAAATTGATCTTGTAACTATACAAGGTCTCCAACATAATAGCTGTAACACCCCCTTGTGTATTAAGCGTTGTGAGGGTATATATATATATTGAACCACGCAGATGCTTCTCACCTTGGTACTTGGTTTTCAGTGCCTCCACCCGAATCTCTGCTTTCTCTTCTGGGGGGTGTTCAAAAGATACACCAGGGGGAGATCCGGGAAACCCCCTGCCCAGTATTAACACTCTGTGACAAAATGTGTGCTGCAAAAGCCAGCCAGGCACATTTATTTAAATGGAAATCCTAAATGCAGCTTTGTAATTTTATAGAAAAATATACTTTGGTATAATTTGAAATAATAGTGCAAACAATACAATACAGTAATAAAACAGTGTGGATGAAAGTGGCGCACCACTTCTTACTATGCACACCAAGTTAACACAAAAACTCGCAATAAATCAATAACAGCATACAATATAATATAATATATAACAATATAACCATTAACTGTCACAGCTTTATACCATACTTGCCAACTTTTCCTCATTGGCTTCAGGGAGATCCCGGGGGAGATGGGTGTGCGAGGGCGGGGCTTCACAAATCGCATCATATTGGCTCCAGCCCCAAATGATTGTCACCATTTTGGCCATTTACAGCAGGGGTTGGGGCTAAGATGACGCAATTTTTGAATCATTAAGCCCTGCCCCCGCCACTTATCTATTGTGGGGGCGAGAACCAGGAGGTTGCCCTGCTCTCCCGGGAGGTCTCCCAGAAATGCTGGAGTCTCCTGGACATTCCGGGAGAGTAAGCAACTATGCGTTAAAGAAAAACAGCTAATGAATCTCTAAAGACTGAAGTGTCTTTTACATTTCTGTCTCATTTACTAAAGTCATATTGTCTTACCTGTCAGTCTTTGATTAAATCTTGGTCTCCATGAAAATGGCCACCTCCATAGGCATCAATACATGGACATAGGACACAATTTCTGAACTGCGTTATCATGCCACAGATGGCAAAGCCAACCACGTCTTGTACTGGTTCAGCATCAGGGAGAATGCCAGACTCTTCAGGGAGTGAGGGAGATCACTCCTATTTCAGGGAGTCTCCCTGACAATCAGGGAGAGTTGGCAAGTATGCTTTATACACATGAAAAAATATATCAGATATCTTACTTGCTCCTGATACTGTGAATATCTTGCAGGGTGAATTTATATATTTTCCCTTATAGCCCTACAATGTACTGCCAAACACACACAGCAGTATTCAAACACACCACACAAATAGAGCAGTGCACTGCAAGTTGGGGCCCTTCTGTATGTATGCAGCATGGCATGGAAACATCATGTGTCCAGTTTGCAGATTTTGGAGGTCTTTAAATCACTTGCAGTGAGGTACAGCAGTCACAGTATGCAGACCCTCCTCCAGCAACAACTGTAAAATCCTTTCTAATTTGTATCCTGGGACTTGTAGTTCCACAAGTGCTGATTAGACACACACTTGGTGCATATTTACCTGCCCACCCATCTATCCCTAACTCTTCAGCCCTTGTGGCCAGATATAGTCCAAACCCCACTTGAACAACAACAGATAGATAAAAATAACCAGTAACTTATCTGCACCAGTGTGTCACAGGTCTGAACTTGATTATCTCCAAAATGGCTGACTTGTAAAATGTCCTTCTTCAGAGATGCATGCAAACCTCCTCCTACAGCTTCAAACTGTGGCTTCCAGCAGGTTCTGTTCAGAACTGCACTGAGCTTTGATATCTCTGCAGACTTCTCTCTCTGCTCAGATCACTCATCCAGTGCCCTTCTGCCTAGGGTCACCTATCTGAACTGGTCACACAGCTCAGTCTCTCTCAGGATGCTCCTCTCTCCCTCTCTCTCTCCGCCCTCTGGTTTCTCAGTCTTCTTAGGCTCCGCCCCCTCTTCATAACAGCTTTCTGGGAGATGTAGTTCCTTCTCCTTGACTGGTAAATAGCTATATGCATCTCTTTTCTTACTGATGCAATTGTGATTATTAGCCCCTGGGTGCTCAAGTCCAACTGCAGCATCCCCAGGGGTTACATAGCAAAAAAGTAAAACTTAGATCAAACAAAAAACAAATTTAAAGATAAAAAAATGATGAAAACAAAATCTGACACTATTCCCTGTCCTTCTTCCCAGCATGAGGAAACCACTTTAATCACTGTGAGACACATGCAAAAATGTCTGAATGTCACACAAAATGAACGGCACTCCATAATTTAGGAAATTATACCAACACCCAAATATAGTACACTTATGTGGTGTGAGGAGACACAAGGTGGGAAAGGACTGTCTCTGGATTCTGATTTTACTAAGAGACCACCCATCCAAGATGGACCCCTAATGAAGGACTAGGGAACAGGGACCCTGGGTACATCGATATGGGTAGGATAACACCCTCAGACAGTCAGTGTAAATAATCACATTTTTTAATCAAGTTGAGTCTAGATAGAGATCACTAAATGTCAGATAAGATCACTCTCTATTACAGTGTCAGAGGTCAGTACAGGTCACAGCTGGTGTTTCTGTAGTGTAGTGGTTATCACATTTGCCTCACACGCGAAAGGTCCCCGGTTCGAAACCGGGCAGAAACAGGCCTTAGTTCTCCTTTTATATAGGGCATGTGAGATGTAAAATTGATATAATATCCTGTAAATACTATTTGTATCAACAGGAAGTTTTAATGGCATTAATGGCATACAACCCTGTAAGTAGCAAGTTATTTTTGGTACAGAATTTTAACAAGACAAACATAAGCATGCAGGATGTTCGATACTAGAGTAGTGGGATCTGTAGGGGTGAGGGTGTCAGAGTGAAGTTAGCCATGCATTGGGAAGGGGTGAACATTGTTGGGAGGTGGAGGGGCCCTGTTCTAATCATCTGTCCTGGGACCCATGATCTCTGATGACGGCCTTACCTCTTCCTATACAAGCAAGTTTTCTACTGGCTGTTCCCATTGTTTGAATACACTGCTTGCTTACATGTACAACACCATCTATCTCTCCACCTTCATTCATGATTCAACAATCTTTTCTATACGCCTCCTGTATATCTTAGTAATAGCTCCTGTCGGGCACCTAACCTCTCTATGTCTTTCAGGAACAAGTCCCAGGGATGATGTCAATGAGGTTTCAGGGAGAGATAGAAAGGGGCATTGTTTCCCAGCTTCTATATTGAATGCTGTGCGGAAGCGATTTATCTGCCAGGAACCACTCTTCATTGTTCTTGGCCATGACACAGGGATCTGTGACTTGCCGTAACTCCCTGCCTAAAATTAAACAAGACATTACAGTTACATCCTGTAGCCTGAAGGGGTTAATTTTATTCATTAACCATAGAGCAACAGCGAAACATAACTATAATTTACAAAGCATATTCTTGTAAATTAGTTACTAGTGAAGAGACAATTGAAGAACATTATTCAGCGTTAATCCCAAACAGTGTAGCTGCCTCGTTAGCGCAGTAGGCAGCGCGTCAGTCTCATAATCTGAAGGTCGTGAGTTCGATCCTCACATGGGGCAACCTGTCTTTTTCTCACCCCTCTCTATGTTCTTTCTATGTTGTGAAACCAGCCATATTGCTCTGAGATGACTTAGAGGTTGCACTGACAGCCCAAGGTTCCAGTGAGTGGGCAAGAACTGATTCATATGGCTATTGCCCTCCTAATCACTTGAACCTGATGCTCAATAGGATTGCTGTGTTCAAAATGTGTAAGTTTCTGGGCACTTCAGCATAAAGTGATGGGAGACACCTAGTTGAGTGTAGTGTATTCCTTCATATGTAGGGATCTACTTATAGTGCAGAGGAGGTTTAGTTGAGATCAGATCTTCCCTAACACCAATACATCAAAAGTAAAATTGATCTTGTAACTATACAAGGTCTCCAACATAATAGCTGTAACACCCCCTTGTGTATTAAGCGTTGTGAGGGTATATATATATATTGAACCACGCAGATGCTTCTCACCTTGGTACTTGGTTTTCAGTGCCTCCACCCGAATCTCTGCTTTCTCTTCTGGGGGGTGTTCAAAAGATACACCAGGGGGAGATCCGGGAAACCCCCTGCCCAGTATTAACACTCTGTGACAAAATGTGTGCTGCAAAAGCCAGCCAGGCACATTTATTTAAATGGAAATCCTAAATGCAGCTTTGTAATTTTATAGAAAAATATACTTTGGTATAATTTGAAATAATAGTGCAAACAATACAATACAGTAATAAAACAGTGTGGATGAAAGTGGCGCACCACTTCTTACTATGCACACCAAGTTAACACAAAAACTCGCAATAAATCAATAACAGCATACAATATAATATAATATATAACAATATAACCATTAACTGTCACAGCTTTATACCATACTTGCCAACTTTTCCTCATTGGCTTCAGGGAGATCCCGGGGGAGATGGGTGTGCGAGGGCGGGGCTTCACAAATCGCATCATATTGGCTCCAGCCCCAAATGATTGTCACCATTTTGGCCATTTACAGCAGGGGTTGGGGCTAAGATGACGCAATTTTTGAATCATTAAGCCCTGCCCCCGCCACTTATCTATTGTGGGGGCGAGAACCAGGAGGTTGCCCTGCTCTCCCGGGAGGTCTCCCAGAAATGCTGGAGTCTCCTGGACATTCCGGGAGAGTAAGCAACTATGCGTTAAAGAAAAACAGCTAATGAATCTCTAAAGACTGAAGTGTCTTTTACATTTCTGTCTCATTTACTAAAGTCATATTGTCTTACCTGTCAGTCTTTGATTAAATCTTGGTCTCCATGAAAATGGCCACCTCCATAGGCATCAATACATGGACATAGGACACAATTTCTGAACTGCGTTATCATGCCACAGATGGCAAAGCCAACCACGTCTTGTACTGGTTCAGCATCAGGGAGAATGCCAGACTCTTCAGGGAGTGAGGGAGATCACTCCTATTTCAGGGAGTCTCCCTGACAATCAGGGAGAGTTGGCAAGTATGCTTTATACACATGAAAAAATATATCAGATATCTTACTTGCTCCTGATACTGTGAATATCTTGCAGGGTGAATTTATATATTTTCCCTTATAGCCCTACAATGTACTGCCAAACACACACAGCAGTATTCAAACACACCACACAAATAGAGCAGTGCACTGCAAGTTGGGGCCCTTCTGTATGTATGCAGCATGGCATGGAAACATCATGTGTCCAGTTTGCAGATTTTGGAGGTCTTTAAATCACTTGCAGTGAGGTACAGCAGTCACAGTATGCAGACCCTCCTCCAGCAACAACTGTAAAATCCTTTCTAATTTGTATCCTGGGACTTGTAGTTCCACAAGTGCTGATTAGACACACACTTGGTGCATATTTACCTGCCCACCCATCTATCCCTAACTCTTCAGCCCTTGTGGCCAGATATAGTCCAAACCCCACTTGAACAACAACAGATAGATAAAAATAACCAGTAACTTATCTGCACCAGTGTGTCACAGGTCTGAACTTGATTATCTCCAAAATGGCTGACTTGTAAAATGTCCTTCTTCAGAGATGCATGCAAACCTCCTCCTACAGCTTCAAACTGTGGCTTCCAGCAGGTTCTGTTCAGAACTGCACTGAGCTTTGATATCTCTGCAGACTTCTCTCTCTGCTCAGATCACTCATCCAGTGCCCTTCTGCCTAGGGTCACCTATCTGAACTGGTCACACAGCTCAGTCTCTCTCAGGATGCTCCTCTCTCCCTCTCTCTCTCCGCCCTCTGGTTTCTCAGTCTTCTTAGGCTCCGCCCCCTCTTCATAACAGCTTTCTGGGAGATGTAGTTCCTTCTCCTTGACTGGTAAATAGCTATATGCATCTCTTTTCTTACTGATGCAATTGTGATTATTAGCCCCTGGGTGCTCAAGTCCAACTGCAGCATCCCCAGGGGTTACATAGCAAAAAAGTAAAACTTAGATCAAACAAAAAACAAATTTAAAGATAAAAAAATGATGAAAACAAAATCTGACACTATTCCCTGTCCTTCTTCCCAGCATGAGGAAACCACTTTAATCACTGTGAGACACATGCAAAAATGTCTGAATGTCACACAAAATGAACGGCACTCCATAATTTAGGAAATTATACCAACACCCAAATATAGTACACTTATGTGGTGTGAGGAGACACAAGGTGGGAAAGGACTGTCTCTGGATTCTGATTTTACTAAGAGACCACCCATCCAAGATGGACCCCTAATGAAGGACTAGGGAACAGGGACCCTGGGTACATCGATATGGGTAGGATAACACCCTCAGACAGTCAGTGTAAATAATCACATTTTTTAATCAAGTTGAGTCTAGATAGAGATCACTAAATGTCAGATAAGATCACTCTCTATTACAGTGTCAGAGGTCAGTACAGGTCACAGCTGGTGTTTCTGTAGTGTAGTGGTTATCACATTTGCCTCACACGCGAAAGGTCCCCGGTTCGAAACCGGGCAGAAACAGGCCTTAGTTCTCCTTTTATATAGGGCATGTGAGATGTAAAATTGATATAATATCCTGTAAATACTATTTGTATCAACAGGAAGTTTTAATGGCATTAATGGCATACAACCCTGTAAGTAGCAAGTTATTTTTGGTACAGAATTTTAACAAGACAAACATAAGCATGCAGGATGTTCGATACTAGAGTAGTGGGATCTGTAGGGGTGAGGGTGTCAGAGTGAAGTTAGCCATGCATTGGGAACGGGGGAACATTGTGGGGAGGTGGAGGGGCCCTGTTCTAATCATCTGTCCTGGGACCCATGATCTCTGATGATGGCCTTGCCTCTTCCTATACAAGCAAGTATTCTACTGGCTGTTCCCATTGTTTGACTACACTGCTTGCTTACATGTACAACACCATCTATCTCTCCACCTTCATTCATGATTCAACAATCTTTTCCATACGCCTCATGTATATCTTAGCAATAGCTCCTGTGGGGCACCTAACCTCTCTTTGTCTTTCAGGAACAAGTCCCAGGGATGATGTCAATGAGGTTTCAGGGAGAGATAGAAAGGGGCATTGTTTCCCAGCTTCTATATTGAATGCTGTGCGGAAGCGATTTATCTGCCAGGAACCACTCTTCATTGTTCTTGGCCATGACACAGGGATCTGTGACTTGCCGTAACTCCCTGCCTAAAATTAAACAAGACATTACAGTTACATCCTGTAGCCTGAAGGGGTTAATTTTATTAATTAACCATAGAGCAACAGCGAAACATAACTATAATTTACAAAGCATCTTCTTGTAAATTAGTTACTAGTGAAGAGACAATTGAAGAACATTATTCAGCGTTAATTCCAAACAGTGTAGCTGCCTTGTTAGTGCAGTAGGTAGCGCGTCAGTCTCATAATCTGAAGGTCGTGAGTTCAATCCTCACATGGGGCAACCTGTCTTTTTTTCACCCCTCTCTATGTTCTTTCTATGTTGTCAAACCAGCCATATTGCTCTGAGACGACTTAGAGGTTGCACTGACAGCCCAAGGTTCCAGTGAGTGGGCAAGAACTGATTCATATGGCTATTGCCCTCCTAATCACTTGAACCTGATGCTCAATAGGATTGCTGTGTTCAAAATGTATAAGTGTCTGGGCACTTCAGCATAAAGTGATGGGAGACACCTAGTTGAGTGTAGTGTATTCCTTCATATGTAGGGATCTACTTATAGTGCAGACGAGGTTTAGTTGAGATCAGATCTTCGCTAACACCAATACATCAAAAGTAAAATTGATCTTGTAACTATACAAGGTCTCCAACGTAATAGCAAAAAAGTAAAACTTAGATCAAACAAAAAACAAATTTAAAGATAAATAAATAATGAAAACAAAATCTGACACTATTCCCTGTCCTTCTCCCCAGCATGAGGAAACCACTTTAATCACTGTGAGACACATGCAAAAATGTCTGAATGTCACACAAAATGAACGGCACTCCATAATTTAGGAAATTATACCAACACCCAAATATAGTACACTTATGTGGTGTGATGAGACACAAGGTGGGAAAGGACTGTCTCTGGATTCTGATTTTACTAAGAGACCACCCATCCAAGATGGACCCCTAATGAAGGACTAGGGAACAGGGACCCTGGGTACATCGATATGGGTAGTGTTAATGTGCGTATCGTCGCTAACCAATAACGATTGTCGAACCTCGATTTGTTTTTCCAAAGCACAAAGATTTATTCGCAATAAGTGGAAAAATATGCTCAAGCGAAGTAATAGTAAATACAGCCGTTACTTATCGCAGGCGCTCTGGATCCAGTGCAGTCATTCAATCCTGAAGTCTGGGGACAAGATGTCTGCACTCTGGATCACAAGCTGCTGCTTATATACACAATCAAATACAGTAATACAATGAAGATGGTATGGCTTGCATCTATTGGTCCAGGTCTCAGGAATGTCCAAGGGGTCGTCGATCATTGGCTGGTTCATCCTAAGGAATCCAAAGGAGGGGGTCATCTCTGCAGGGGGTATGCTCTGCTCTTCCCGCCAGAATTCCTTAGTCTTAAGTAGTTCATAAATTCCTATCATTCATAACTTGTGTATGCACTCTGCGATTCCCTCGCAGAGTGAACCAAACAGTAGGATATGTAACAAGGTTCATTATGATACCACTCATGATGTTATTCCTTTAACCCGTTCCGTGTATTTCACTAATATGCATGTAACTCTGATATAACATATAAATACTACTATATTTCGACATAACTGACTATGTGTTGCAACTACCATTAATGTATACTATTTTATAAGTATGCGTGTTTGTGCGAATGTATGGTAAAAGACCAATTACTGTTGCTGCCACGTGTAGTGGATGTGTACGCCCTTTCACGCCGTAGCGCGCGTTTGTACGTCGATGCGTACTGTACGCATCTTTTCAGACAAAGACAACCAAGTTTGCTAGACTTTAATTGCAATGACTTTATCCAATTTACTGACTTCGACAGTTCCACCCTTTGATAGTGTAATAAACTATCACCCAATCACCGTTTCAAGTTCAGGATTGTACAATACTTCTCCACAGACCATGATCTCGGTATCTGGTACCACCCTTTCAGTCTCTTTCTCAGTGTTACTCCTATGAGACCGTTTTCCACACTTCAACACAGTAGAAACACATTTGACAACTAAACCAATTGCTAAGATGACACCCAGTATAAGGAGAAGGAGCTTACCTACACTCGCAATCATTTCCTGTACCCACTCCCCCAGACCGGAGAACCATTTTGCTGGGTTCAACCATGAGAACCAACCCGCCACCTTTTCCCCGACCTCATATAACGAAGAATTATGGCTCTTTCGAAATTCCCATTTCAGCTGCAAAATTTCATCCATCTTCCGGTCTATAACCTCTTTAGGGTCTTCCGTATTATTAGTAATGTACGTGCAACATTTGACACCGAACTGGGTGGCCAGTGTCACACAGTACCCACCAGTAATAGAGGTGAGATAATTTAGTACCAGTCTATGTTGCACCAACTCCTTTTTGTACGCTTGTAGCTCCCTTCCAGTATACCTGAAAGTGTCATCATACATCTCGGTGATATTATCTATTAATTTAGCTAGGTCTTGGATATATTTAAAGTTTAATGTTCCCCGAGCGGTCCTGGTGAGATCTAGAGCAACCATAACTTGGAAACCAGCAGTTTCACTAATCAATTTTGTAGCTATGGGTTCCTCACCAGGAATCATATTTCTCTTGCCACGGTGTTCATACTGTGTGTGTATGTATGGTGGTGATGTAGTCTTGTGAATATCTACCATTTCTTCATGAGTAATAGTCATGATTTCAGGAACCAGTTTAGCTAGGAAACACAAGCCCTTGGAACTCGGAGTCACCCAGGAATAAGCTTTCCTTCCACAAACAAAATACACATCATCAGGGAGAACATAAGGGACGGTATGCCCATGAATTATGTCACACAGAGTTTTGATAAAACTACCCATGCCTAGTGTCTCCATCTGCTCTAGACATGTGTCGGCATTAATGACATTTTCACATTTATCTGTAGAGACTTTTCCAATAGATACCTTCTTATGTTTGGTTATACGCCCTAACTTGTGACTTCCATCAGCATTCCTGCCTAGTAGTGACCTTGTGAGTCTCTCTCTAAAATGAGTGTGGCGAGCCATTGTCTGATCTGATAGGTCAGCCTCCCAATTCTCCAGGCGCTTTGCATGAGATATGTTTAGGCACAGCAAAGATCTGCCTATGGAGTATTGTCGAAGCGTCAGACTAGGGGACCTAGTGTTATTGTACCTCCCTTCTATGGGCCTCCCACCCCTTAATTCGAGTACTTCGGATATGTTTAGCGGGAATGGCACTAGTCCTATGTTATGCTGCCCTTGAGGCACGTGAGAGCACACCCAACATTCAGTTTGGTTTAGCACCTTACCCACCAGGGAGTGATAATCCTCCAAAGGATGCCCGCCTATATTCAGAGTACTGGGGGACTGGCATCGTTGGATGTATCTCTCTTCAACTAGGGAGTTGCAGAACTTGCAGATACAATACTCATCAGACAATAGCCCCTCACACTGCCTCCGAGTTCCTGAGCTAGCAGACCTTTTCATAACCCCTGGACCAAGTTTGATAATGGGCTGCTCAGGATATCCTATTAACTTTTCTTCGGCATCTATTTCATCCGTATCACTCCCAGAACTCTCCTCCGTCCTCCATCCTCCTTCACAAAAATAGAATGTCCTAGAAAAAGTAAAAACAAGGAAAATCCTGGAACAAAAGAAAAACAAAAACCGCCACTCCATCGCTGGAAAGATAGTTCTGAGGCAACGTCTCTGGTTCAGGTGTCTCAACTGCAGGCTTTAGGTCTCCCGGAACAGGTTCACAAGTGACAGTTCTATGTCGTCGGTCTGAGTCTTGTCTCGCACTTTCTCCGGATTATGGACTCTCCTGCAGTGGGTGGAATGGACCCAAGTGTCTCTCTCTGCAACCTTCAGTGATGTAGTACTGGTCAGCAGCACTTGGTACGGGCCTTCCCAACGGTCTGTTAAACAACCTGAACGTAAGAAATTGCGGATCATAACATAGTCTCCAGGTTCAACATCATGACAGTTCGTCTCTGGCATACCAGGTGACAGCATTTTTAGTTTTTGTTGTTGTTGTTTCAGCTGTCTTCTCATTCTTATAAGATATTGTACAGTCACTTCATTATTACACTTTAAGTCGTCTTGTGGACTCACGATCAAATGAGGTTGTCGTCCGAACAGTATCTCAAAGGGGGACAGATTAAGAGGAGGTCTAGGAGTGGTTCGAATGCTGTGGAGGACCAACGGCAAAGCCTCAGGCCATGCCAACCCAGTTTCAGCCATTATCTTACCTAGTTTGTTCTTGATAGTACCGTTTACTCTCTCCACCTTACCACTGGCTTGTGGTCGGTAAGGGGTGTGAAGTCTGCTACTGATTCCCATGAGTTTACACATATTTTGGAAGACATCACCAGTAAAATGGGTACCCCTATCACTTTCAATGATTCTAGGGATACCGAACCTACACACAAAGTCTTGTACAATTTTCTTTGCAGTGAACACAGCAGTATTAGTGGCTGCCGGATATGCTTCTACCCAACCGGAAAACACATCAATACACACTAACACATACTTTAGATTCCTGCACGGTGGTAATTGGATATAGTCAATTTGTATTACCTGAAAAGGTCCGTCTGTAGGAGGGATGTGGGATGGCTCAGTTGGAATAGTTTTCCCAACATTTTTCCTCAAACAAGTAAGACATGACATTGCTTTCTTACCAGCTTGAGAGGAAAATCCGGGAGCACACCAGTATGCTCTCACCAGTTTGCACATACCTTCTTTACCCAGGTGAGTCAGGCCGTGTGCTGCTTCAGCCAGGCTTGGATAGTATGTTCGGGGAGCTACAGGCTTACCTTGTCCATCCCTCCAGAGTCCTGAGGACTCTTGACCACATCCCTTCGCCTTCCAGACCGCCTTCTCCTGCAGGGAACACAAATCTTGCATTTCAATTAATTTCTGCGTGTCTAATGTCTGAAAAACCATCATAGTCTCGGTCGATACAGTCATAGGTTGCCCTGCTGCCCATTTAGCAGCTTCGTCTGCCCTGTTGTTGCCCAATGACACTGGGTCTTCTTCAAAGGTATGGGCTTTGCACTTTATGACGGCTACTGTTCTGGGTAACTGTATCGCTGTCAGAAGTCCTTTTATGTGTTGTGAGTGTGCCACTGGTGTACCTGCTGCTGTCGTAAAGTTTCTAAGACGCCAAAGGGCCCCAAAATCATGCACTACCCCGAAGGCGTACCTAGAGTCAGTATATATGTTGGCTGATTTACCCTCTGCCAATTCACACGCTCTCCTTAGTGCTACTAGTTCCGCCACCTGGGCTGAGTGAGGTGGGCCAAGGGGTTCAGCTTCTACCACATCCTGATCGTCTACAACAGCGTAACCAGTACGTAGCTCTCCTGTCTCTGTCTGTCTATGGCAACTTCCGTCTGTATAAAACGTAAAATCTACATTTTCTAAGGGGGTGTCACGTATGTCGGGCCTTGCAGTAAAGGTCTGATTCAGGTGTTCCATACAGTCATGCGTGTCAGTATTCTTGCCTAACTCATCATCAACCAGGGTCTCCTCACCTCCCACCCTTTGTGTCTCTTGAGACACATACGGAAGGTATGTAGCTGGATTTAGGGTGCTACATCGTTTGATGGTGATGTTTGAAGGTGCCATCAGGGCTAGTTCCCACTTTGTGAATCTAGCTGAAGAAACATGTCTGGTTTGGGCTGAATTTAACAGAGCTGATACAGCATGGGGTGTATAGATGGTTGAATTATGTCCTAATACTACATCCTCGCTCTTACTTACTAGAAGGGCCGTTGCTGCTACACTTCTGAGACATGTTGGGAGTGACCTTGCCACATTGTCTAATTGTGCACTGTAGTATGCTACCGGTCTGCTAGCGTCACCATGTTTCTGTGCGAGGACACCTGCTGCACAGCCATCAGCTTCTGTACAAAATAGCTCAAAAGGCTTTTCATAATCAGGTATTCCCAATGCAGGTGCTCTTGTCAGACTATCTTTAAGGTTAAAGAACGCTTGCTCTGACTCTTCTGTGTGTACGACACGTTCTGGTTTTGAGGAAGAGACTAGCTCCTGCAATGGTAATGCCAGAATAGAAAAACCTGGGATCCATGACCTACAGTATCCACACATCCCCAAGAAAGTACGAATCTGCTTCTGGCTCTGTGGCAGGGTCATGTGTTTTATGGCCTCAATTCTGTCGGTTGTCAGGTGTCTTAGCCCCTTAGTGAGGCAGTGTCCTAAGTATTTGACCTTAGTCTGACATGGCTGTAATTTATCCTTTGCCACCTTGTGCCCTGTTTGTGAAAGATGAAGCAACAACAATTTAGTATCATGCAAACATGACATAAAAGAATCAGAGCACAACAACAAATCGTCCACATATTGAATTAGAACAGACCCATTGTGGGGTTGAAAGGATTGCAAACAGTCATGTAAGGCTTGGGAGAAAATACTGGGGCTGTCAATGAACCCCTGGGGTAGTCTGGTCCATGTGTACTGCACTCCCCTGTAGGAGAATGCAAAAAGGTATTGGCAGTCAGGGTGAAGAGGGACTGAAAAGAAAGCAGAACATAGATCAATGACAGTAAAATGACTGGCAGACGGTGGAATCTGCATGAGGATGACAGCTGGATTCGGCACTACGGGGAATTGGCTCTCAACAACTTTGTTAATTCCCCTTAAGTCCTGGACTAATCTATAGCCCCTCCCCCCACTCTTCTTTACAGGGAAAATGGGACTATTTGCTGTACTGGCTGTACGAATTAAAATCCCTTGTTGTAACAGCCTCTCAATAACAGGATATACCCCTAGTTCCACCTCCGGTTTTAATGGATACTGTGGGATTTTTGGAGCTATCCTACCACTTTTTAGATTGACCATGACAGGGGCTACGTTTGCCATCAGTCCAGTGTCCTGTCCATCTCTGATCCATAGGGAACCTGGTATTTCCAGCAACATCCCCTTTACTTGAGATGGACTTTGTTCTATAACAGGAGAGTGTAACATTAACCTTTGAGGGGTGTCCAATATGTCCTGTACCTCATGTGCAACCTTCTCGGGTATATCTAGGAACACACCATCTGAAGTACAGTATATGACACATCCCATTTTACATAACAAGTCTCTCCCTAGCAAGTTAGTAGGAGCTGCTGCAGCCAAGAGAAACGAATGCTTAGTATGCAGAGGCCCGATAGTAACTTCGGCGGGTTTAGTTAGAGGATAACGTAACACTTTTCCCGTCACCCCCATAGCTGGAATAGTTTTGCTGGTCGCCTGTAGATTGAAAGGAGAGGTTATCACAGATCGGGCCGCCCCTGTATCTACAAGAAAAGTTTGTTTCCTGCCAGCTATGTCAACTATCATTGTTGGTTCTTCACTCTGACTCTCAGTTAACCTTACTGGCTGTAGACTACAGGTATGACCTGACCCCTAGCGCTGACTATTGATTTCCCGCGCAGCATTTGCTGCCATAATATGCGCGGGTAGATGTGAGTCTCCTAGTCTATGTGAATCCTTTCTTTGAGGATATCTATGTGACCCACCCCTATGTGTATTGAGTCTTTCTTTATTACACTCTCTAGCGTAATGTCCTTCCTCGTTACAGTTGAAACACCTGTTTCCTGTTATATGGGTTGTATGCTGGTGGTCGTGTGTGCACCCCTTCTAGAGCCTGTATACTTACCGTCATTAACCTATCACTTTTCTCTTCCCGTTTTCTAAAAAGGTTCTTGTCATGCTCCACAGCAGACTCCCTAAGGAAGTCTACCGTGACGCCTCTCCAATTAGGTAATGTAGTTTGTACTCTCGTCTTTAAATTTTCCCTAAGGCCATCCATCAGTACCCCTACAGCTACCTCTCTGTGATGTGGGTCCTCACTTATGTTGGATATCCCAGTAAATCGTGCGATCGCTGTTATAGCTCTAGCAAAGTAATCTGAGGCAGTTTCACTATCCTTTTGTTTAATGGTGAAAATCTTACTCCAATTTACTACCACTGGAAAACAGATGGCTAAGTGTTTGACAATTTGTTCTATATTCCGTTGGTTAATCTCATCAGTCAGGGTGTCATCTTCCTCCAACAAACAATCTCCAATAAATTTTTGTATGTTAGTATTGGGAGGAAGACACGCCCTCAACACTACCCGCCAATCCTTACTGGTTGGTTCGTGAGCATTTCCTAAGTCTTTAACAAATTTCTGACATTTAGCTAACTCTTTTCTAGGATCTGGGAATTCAGTCATAATGGAACGTAATTCTGATCTAGTCCAGGGACAATGCATTGTAACATTTCTTAAAGGAACTACACCATCCTTATCCGGTTTCCCATTGGGAACTGATATTGTGCGGACCGGGAACACACCCTCTGGTACACTAACTTCAGGGGACGCTACAGGATTTACAGGCCCTAGATTTAGAACACTTTCACTCCTAGTGATCACGCTACTCTCACCTATCTCAGCCATTTTCTCATACTTGCGCTGAGCCTCTAGTACATTAACAGCATGGGCAATGGCCGAAATCACAGTGGGTTCATCTTCATTTTCAGATACACTTGATTGAAACTGATTTAAAACAGGGTACAACTTAGTAATTTTTCTATTTTCAATTTTAACAACGGCTGTACTTACCCCTCCCGCCACATAAGGTGGCGGGGGCGCGCTTGCGCTGAGTTCGCCACGCTTCTCAATGGTTACATCCGCCTCGCGCGCGCTTTTCGCCACGCCTATTTCCGGTTTGCATTCGCTGCTCTGCCACGTGTTACCTTCCATTTGCCACAATTTTAAACAATCATTATGTCTATTTCTCTTTTTCGTTGACTTGATCAACCATATTTTATCTTTTACAGTATTTAGTACCTCTGCATTAAAACTCCCTATTGTTGGGAAAGGCCTATCACAAGCTTTGGTCATCCCGACCCACGTGTCACAATACACAGTTGCATATGCACCATATTTCTTACACATGAGAAACCTCGCTGAACCAATAGGGCCTTCCTTAGGCAGTACACTGACCATCTCTAGCGTATGCTTAGCACCCATGTTGAACAATATACCTTCTACCCGGAACACAGACACACCGCAATGCTCTGTTCCTTCCGGCCAAATGTGAAATACAGACACACCGCAATGCTCTGTTCTTTCCACCTAATAATTTCAACTCTGTTGATATACTCACCGCTAGAGATCTATAATACTCGGTGAACGTATTTCCTTTAGCCGCGCTCACTCGCTTTTCTCACCCCTGGCGAGGGTCCCTAATACAGAAATATCACTGTGGGCCCCAAGGGCTATCAGCTCCTCGATACCCTGGCTCAACCACAAAAATCTGCTGAGTTTATTATCGCTGGGAGCGCAAAGTCGATACAATCAACCTGCCTTTCCAGTATAATTCCTCCTAGCTGCTTCACCAATTCGCACTAACGGTGCGACCGGATCGCACTGCCTACCAATACTAATTATTAGCAAACCTTGTGATCTATTGGTAGCGCTTTGCGAAAACCCAGTTTTCGCATTCGGTATACCTGCCCTGTATACCGTCCTTCAGTTGGGCAATCCGCCTCGTCAGACAGCAACTGAGCACACTCCACAATAAAACAGTGTATCTACGTTACAACATCACACACTATACACCTTTTCTGCGCAGAAAATCAAAAGTTCCCAACAATAGTAATAATGTCTCAGAGGCTTTCACAAGTAATTATACTATGCATGTATAATAACTATCAAAACGATTGTTTAACCACGTGGCAAGTTTACCGGAAGTTCGCGTACGCACAGCAGGAAGTACACATACGCTAAACAATGCAATACAGTTAAAACGCACAATGACAGAAAAAAGAAACAGTTTTCTCTTTTGTCCCTAGGTTCTAGTTAGCGTGCCCTAGATAATGCAAAACGGACATTCGGTTTCGCAACACAGAGTAAAATTCAGGTTTTGAACACCATGCGTTCTTACCCGTTTATGACGCGTCTCCACCCTTTGTTGAGGAACCGAAATTCGTTGGTCTTGCGTATCATCGGCAACGAAACCTCCAAAGCTCACGAGCCCCCAAATTGTTAATGTGCGTATCGTCGCTAACCAATAACGATTGTCGAACCTCGATTTGTGTTTCCAAAGCACAAAGATTTATTCGCAATAAGTGGAAAAATATGCTCAAGCGAAGTAATAGTAAATACAGCCGTTACTTATCGCAGGCGCTCTGGATCCAGTGCAGTCATTCAATCCTGAAGTCTGGGGACAAGATGTCTGCACTCTGGATCACAAGCTGCTGCTTATATACACAATCAAATACAGTAATACAATGAAGATGGTATGGCTTGTATCTATTGGTCCGGGTCTCAGGAATGTCCAAGGGGTCGTCAATCATTGGCTGGTTCATCCTAAGGAATCCAAAGGAGGGGGTCATCTCTGCAGGGGGTATGCTCTGCTCTTCCCGCCAGAATTCCTTAGTCTTAAGTAGTTCATAATTCCCTATCATTCATAACTTGTGTATGCACTCTGCGATTCCCTCGCAGAGTGAACCAAACAGTAGGATATGTAACAAGGTTCATTATGATACCACTCATGATGTTATTCCTTTAACCCGTTCCGTGTATTTCACTAATATGCATGTAACTCTGATATAACATATAAATACTACTATATTTCGACATAACTGACTATGTGTTGCAACTACCATTAATGTATACTATTTTATAAGTATGCGTGTTTGTGCGAATGTATGGTAAAAGACCAATTACTGTTGCTGCCAAGTGTAGTGGATGCGTACGCCCTTTCACGCCGTAGCGTGCCCTTGTACGTCGATGCGTACCGTACGCATCTTTTCAGACAAAGACAACCAAGTTTGCTAGACTTTAATTGCAATGACTTTATCCAATTTACTGACTTCGACAGTTGGATAACACCCTCAGACAGTCAGTGTAAATAATCAAATTTTTTTATCAAGTTGAGTCCAGATAGAGATCACTAAATGTCAGAAAGGATCACTCTCTATTACAGTGTCAGAGGTCAGGACAGGTCACAGCTGGTGTTTCTGTAGTGTAGTGGTTATCACATTCGCCTCACACGCGAAAGGTCCCCGGTTCGAAACCGGGCAGAAACAGGCCTTAGTTCTCCTTTTATATAGGACATGTGAGGACATTTTATATAGGACATGTGAGATGTAAAATTGATATAATATCCTGTAAATACTATTTGTAGCAACAGGAAGTTTTAATGGCATTGCATCAGTGTTCATTAGGGAAACTAGTGTATTGTAAGGAATAATACAACCCTGTAAGTAGCAAGTTATTTTTGGTACAGAATTTTAACAAGACAAACATAAGCATGCAGGATGTTCGATACTAGAGTAGTGGGATCTGTAGGGGTGAGGGTGTCAGAGTGAAGTTAGCCATGCATTGGGAACGGGGGAACATTGTGGGGAGGTGGAGGGGCCCTGTTCTAATCATCTGTCCTGGGACCCATGATCTCTGATGACGGCCTTACCTCTTCCTATACAAGCAAATTTTCTACTGGCTGTTCCCATTGTTTGACTACACTGCTTGCTTACATGTACAACACCATCTATCTCTCCACCTTCATTCATGATTCAACAATCTTTTCCATACGCCTCCTGTATATCTTAGCAATAGCTCCTGTCGGGCACCTAACCTCTCTATGTCTTTTAGGAACAAGTCCCAGGGATGATGTCAATGAGGTTTCAGGGAGATATAGAAAGGGGCATTGCTTCCCAGCTTCTATATTGAATGCTGTGCGTAAGCGATTTATCTGCCAGGAACCACTCATCATTGTTCTTGGCCATGACACAGGGATCTGTGACTTGCCGTAACTCCCTGCCTAAAATTAAACAAGACATTACAGTTACATCCTGTAGCCTGAAGGGGTTAATTTTATTCATTAACCATAGAGCAACAGCGAAACATAACTATAATTTACAAAGAATCTTCTTGTAAATTAGTTACTAGTGAAGAGACAATTGAAGAACATTATTCAGCGTTAATTCCAAACAGTCTAGCTCCCTTGTTAGCGCAGTAGGTAGCGCGTCAGTCTCATAATCTGACAGTCGTGAGTTTGATCCTCACATGGGGCAAACTGTCTTTTTCTCACCCCTCTCTATGTTCTTTCTATGTTGTCAAACCAGCCATATTGCTCTGAGACGACTTAGAGGTTGCACTGACAGCCCAAGGTTCCAGTGAGTGGGCAAGAACTGATTCATATGGCTATTGCCCTCCTAATCACTTGAACCTGATGCTCAATAGGATTGCTGTGTTCAAAATGTGTAAGTGTCTGAGCACTTCAGCATAAAGTGATGGGAGACACCTAGTTGAGTGTCGTGTATTCCTTCATATGTAGGGATCTACTTATAGTGCAGAGGAGGTTTAGTTGAGATCAGATCTTCCCTAACACTAATACATCAAAAGTAAAATTGATCTTGTAACTATACAAGGTCTCCAACGTAATAGCAAAAAAGTAAAATTTAGATCAAACAAAAAACAAATTTAAAGATAAAAAAATGATGAAAACAAAATCTAACAATATTCCCTGTACTTCTTCCCAGCATGAGGAAACCACTTTAATCACTGTGAGACACATGCAAAAATGTCTGAATGTCACACAAAATGAACGGCACTCCATAATTTAGGAAATTATACCAAACACCCAAATATAGCACACTTATGTGGTGTGATGAGACACAAGGTGGGAAAGGACTGTCTCTGGATTTTGATTTTACTAAGAGACCACCCATCCAAGATGGACCCCTAATGAAGGACTAGGGAACAGGGACCCTGGGTACATCGATATGGGTAGGATAACACCCTCAGACAGTCAGTGTAAATAATCAAATTTTTTTATCAAGTTGAGTCCAGATAGACATCACTAAATGTCAGAAAGGATCACTCTCTATCACAGTGTCAGAGGTCAGGACAGGGCACAGCTGGTGTTTCTGTAGTGTAGTGGTTATCACATTCGCCTCACATGCGAAAGGTCCCCGGTTCGAAACCGGGCAGAAACAGGCCTTAGTTCTCCTTTTATATAGGACATGTGAGATGTAAAATTGATATAATATCCTGTAAATACTATGTGTATCAACAGGAAGTTTTAATGGCATTGCATCAGTGTTCATTAGGGAAACTAGTGTATTGTAAGGAATAATACAACCCTGTAAGTAGCAAGTTATTTTTGGTACAGAATTTTAACAAGACAAACATAAGCATGCAGGATGTTCGATACTAGAGTAGTGGGATCTGTAGGGGTGAGGGTGTCAGAGTGAAGTTAGCCATGCATTGGGAACGGGGGAACATTGTGGGGAGGTGGAGGGGCCCTGTTCTAATCATCTGTCCTGGGACCCATGATCTCTGATGACGGCCTTACCTCTTCCTCAACAAGCAAATTTTCTACTGGCTGTTCCCATTGTTTGACTACACTGCTTGCTTACATGTACAACACCATCTATCTCTCCACCTTCATTCATTCAACCAGCCATATTGCTCTGAGACGACTTAGACGTTGCACTGACAGCCCAAGGTTCCAGTGAGTGGGCAATAACTGATTCATATGGCTATTGCCCTCCTAATCACTTGAACCTGATGCTCAATAGGATTGCTGTGTTCAAAATGTGTAAGTGTCGGGGCACTTCAGCATAAAGTGATGGGAGACACCTAGTTGAGTGTAGTGTATTCCTTCATATGTAGGGATCTACTTATAGTGAAGAGGAGGTTTAGTTGAGATCAGATCTTCCCTAACACCAATACATCAAAAGTAAAATTGATCTGTAACTATACAAGGTCTCCAACGTAATAGCAAAAAAGTAAAACTTAGATCAAACAAAAAACAAATTTAAAGATAAAAAAATTATGAAAACAAAATCTGACACTATTCCCTGTCCTTCTTCCCAGCATGAGGAAACCACTTTAATCACTGTGAGACACATGCAAAAATGTCTGAATGTCACACAAAATGAACGGCACTCCATAATTTAGGAAATTATACCAACACCCAAATATAGTACACTTATGTGGTGTGATGAGACACAAGGTGGGAAAGGACTGTCTCTGGATTCTGATTTTACTAAGAGACCACCCATCCAAGATGGACCCCTAATGAAGGACTAGGGAACAGGGACCCTGGGTACATCGATATGGGTAGGATAACACCCTCAGACAGTCAGTGTAAATAATCAAATTATTTTATCAAGTTGAGTCCAGATAGAGATCACTAAATGTCAGAAAGGATCACTCTCTATTACAGTGTCAGAGGTCAGGACAGGTCACAGCTGGTGTTTCTGTAGTGTAGTGGTTATCACGTTCGCCTCACACGCGAAAGGTCCCCGGTTCGAAACCGGGCAGAAACAGGCCTTAGTTCTCCTTTTATATAGGACATGTGAGATGTAAAATTGATATAATTTCCTGTAAATACTATTTGTATCAACAGGAAGTTTTAATGGCATTGCATCAGTGTTCATTAGGGAAACTAGTGTATTGTAAGGAATAATACAACCATGTAAGTAGCAAGTTATTTTTGGTACAGAATTTTAACAAGACAAACATAAGCATGCCGGATGTTCGATACTAGAGTAGTGGGATCTGTAGGGGTGAGGGTGTCAGAGTGAAGTTAGCCATGCATTGGGAACAGGGGAACATTGTGGGGAGGTGGAGGGGCCCTGTTCTAATCATCTGTCCTGGGACCCATGATCTCTGATGACGGCCTTACCTCTTCCTATACAAGCAAATTTTCTACTGGCTGTTCCCATTGTTTGACTACACTGCTTGCTTACATGTACAACACCATCTATCTCTCCACCTTGATTCATGATTCAACAATCTTTTCCATACGCCTCCTGTATATCTTAGCAATAGCTCCTGTCGGGCACCTAACCTCTCTATGTCTTTCAGGAACAAGTCCCAGGGATGATGTCAATGAGGTTTCAGGGAGAGATAGAAAGGGGCATTGCTTCCCAGCTTCTATATTGAATGCTCTGCGGAAGCGTTTTATCTGCCAGGAACCACTCATCATTGTTCTTGGCCATGACACAGGGATCTGTGACTTGCCGTAACTCCCTGCCTAAAATTAAACAAGACATTACAGTTACATCCTGTAGCCTGAAGGGGTTAATTTTATTCATTAACCATAGAGCAACAGCGAAACATAACTATAATTTACAAAGCATCTTCTTGTAAATTAGTTACTAGTGAAGAGACAATTGAAGAACTTTATTCAGCATTAATTCCAAACAGTCTAGCTGCCTCGTTAGCGCAGTAGGTAGCGCGTCAGTCTCATAATCTGAAGGTTGTGAGTTCGATCCTCACATGGGGCAACCTGTCTTTTTCTCACCCCTCTCTATGTTCTTTCTATGTTGTCAAACCAGCCATATTGCTCTGAGACGACTTAGAGGTTGCACTAACAGCCCAAGATTCCAGTAAATGGCCAAGAACTGATTCATATGGCTATTGCCCTCCTAATCACTTGAACCTGATGCTCAATAGGATTGCTGTGTTCAAAATGTGTAAGTGTCTGGGCACTTCAGCATAAAGTCATGGGAGACACCTAGTTGAGTGTAGTGTATTCCTTCATATGTAGGGATCTACTTATAGTGCAGAGGAGGTTTAGTTGAGATCAGATCTTCCCTAACACCAATACATCAAAAGTAAAATTGATCTTGTAACTATACAAGGTCTCCAACGTAATAGCAAAAAAGTAAAACTTAGATCAAACAAAAAACAAATTTAAAGATAAAAAAATGATGAAAACAAAATCTGACACTATTCCCTGTCCTTCTTCCCAGCATGAGTAAACCACTTTAATCACTGTGAGACACATGCAAAAATGTCTGAATGTCACACAAAATGAACGGCACTCCATAATTTAGGAAATTTTACCACACCACTTATGTGGTGTGATGAGACACAAGGTGGGAAAGGACTGTCTCTGGATTCTGATTTTACTAAGAGACCACCCATCCAAGATGGACCCCTAATGAAAGACTAGGGAACAGGGACCCTGGGTACATCGATATGGGTAGGATAACACCCTCAGACAGTCAGTGTAAATAATCAAATTTTTTTATCAAGTTGAGTCCAGATAGACATCACTAAATGTCAGAAAGGATCACTCTCTATTACAGTGTCAGAGGTCAGGACAGGGCACAGCTGGTGTTTCTGTAGTGTAGTGGTTATCACATTCGCCTCACATGCGCAAGGTCCCCGGTTCGAAACCGGGCAGAAACAGGCCTTAGTTCTCCTTTTATATAGGACATGTGAGATCTAAAATTGATATAATATCCTGTAAATACTATTTGTATCAACAGGAAGTTTTAATGGCATTGCATCAGTGTTCATTAGGGAAACTAGTGTATTGTAAGGAATAATACAACCCTGTAAGTAGCAAGTTATTTTTGGTACAGAATTTTAACAAGACAAACATAAGCATGCAGGATGTTCGATACTAGAGTAGTGGGATCTGTAGGGGTGAGGGTGTCAGAGTGAAGTTAGCCATGCATTGGGAACGGGGGAACATTGTGGGGAGGTGGAGGGGCCCTGTTCTAATCATCTGTCCTGGGACCCATGATCTCTGATGACGGCCTTACCTCTTCCTATACAAGCAAATTTTCTAATGGCTGTTCCCATTGTTTGACTACACTGCTTGCTTACATGTACAACACCATCTACCTCTCCACCTTCATTCATGATTCAACAATCTTTTCCATACGCCTCCTGTATATCTTAGCAATAGCTCCTGTCGGGCACCTAACGTCTCTATGTCTTTCAGGAACAAGTCCCAGGGATGATGTCAATGAGGTTTCAGGGAGAGATAGAAAGGGGCATTGCTTCCCAGCTTCTATATTGAATGCTGTGCGGAAGCGATTTATCTGCCAGGAACCACTCATCATTGTTCTTGGCCATGACACAGGGATCTGTGACTTGCCGTAACTCCCTGCCTAAAATTAAACAAGACATTACAGTTACATCCTGTAGCCTGAAGGGGTTAATTTTATTAATTAACCATAGAGCAACAGCGAAACATAACTATAATTTACAAAGCATCTTCTTGTAAATTAGTTACTAGTGAAGAGACAATTGAAGAACATTATTCAGCGTTAATTCCAAACAGTGTAGCTGCCTCGTTAGCGCAGTAGGTAGCGTGTCAGTCTCATAATCTGAAGGTTCATGATTTAATCCTCACATGGGGCAACCTGTCTTTTTCTCACCCCTCTCTATGTTCTTTCTATGTTGTGAAACCAGCCATATTGCTCTAAGACGACTTAGAGGTTGCACTGACAGCCCAAGGTTCCAGTGAGTGGGTAAGACCTGATTCATATGGCTATTGCCCTCCTAATCACTTGAACCTGATGCTCAATAGGATTGCTGTGTTCAAAATGTATAAGTGTCTGGGCACTTCAGCATAAAGTGATGGGAGACACCTAGTTGAGTGTAGTGTATTCCTTCATACGTAGGGATCTACTTATAGTGCAGAGGAGGTAACACCAATACATCAAAAGTAAAATTGATCTTGTAACTATACAAGGTCTCCAACGTAATAGCAAAAAAGTAAAACTTAGATCAAACAAAAAACAAATTTAAAGATAAAAAAATGATGAAAACGAAATCTGACACTATTCCCTGTCCTTCTCCCCAGCATGAGGAAACCACTTTAATCACTGTGAGACACATGCAAAAATGTCTGAATGTCACACAAAATGAACGGCACTCCATAATTTAGGAAATTATAGCAACACCCAAATATAGTACACTTATGTGGTGTGATGAGACACAAGGTTGGAAAGGACTGTCTCTGGATTCTGATTTTACTAAGAGACCACCCATCCAAGATGGACCCCTAATGAAGGACTAGGGAACAGGGACCCTTGGTACATCGATATGGGTAGGATAACACCCTCAGACAGTCAGTGTAAATAATCAAAATTTTTTATCAAGTTGAGTCCAGATAGAGATCACTAAATGTCAGAAAGGATCACTCTCTATTACAGTATCAGAGGTCAGGACAGGTCACAGCTGGTGTTTCTGTAGTGTAGTGGTTATCACGTTCACCTCACACGCGAAAGGTCCCCGATACGAAACCAGGCAGAAACAGGCCTTAGTTCTCCTTTTATATAGGACATGTGAGATGTAAAATTGATATAATATCCTGTAAATACTATTTAAATGAACAGGAAGTTTTAATGGCATTGCATCAGTGTTCATTAGGGAAACTAGTGTATTGTAAAGGAATAATACAACCCTGTAAGTAGCAAGTTATTTTTTGAACAGAATTTTAACAAGACAAACATAAGCATGCAGGATGTTCGATACTAGAGTAATGAAATCTGTAGGGGTGATGGTGTCAGAGTGAAGTTAGCCATGCATTGGGGACGGGGGAACATTGTGGGGAGGTGGAGGGGCCCTGTTCTAATCATCTGTCCTGGGACCCATGATCTCTGATGACGGCCTTACCTCTTCCTATACAAGCAAGTATTCTACTGGCTGTTCCCATTGTTTGACTACACTGCTTGCTTGCTTACATGTACAACACCATCTATCTCTCCACCTTCATTCATGATTCAACAATCTTTTCCATACGCCTCCTGTATATCTTAGCAATAGCTCCTGTCGGGCACCTAACGTCTCTATGTCTTTCAGGAACAAGTCCCAGGGATGATGTCAATGAGGTTTCAGGGAGAGATAGAAAGGGGCATTGCTTCCCAGCTTCTATATTGAATGCTGTGCGGAAGCGATTTATCTGCCAGGAACCACTCTTCATTGTTCTTGGCCATGACACAGGGATCTGTGACTTGCCGTAATTCCCTGCCTAAAATTAAACAAGACATTACAGTTACATCCTGTAGCCTGAAGGGGTTAATTTAATTAATTAACCATAGAGCAACAGCGAAACATAACTATAATTACAAAGCATCTTCTTGTAAATTAGTTACTAGTGAAGAGACAATTGAAGAACATTATTCAGCGTTAATTCCAAACAGTGTAGCTGCCTCGTTAGCGCAGTAGGTAGCGTGTCAGTCGTGAGTTCGATCCTCACATGGGGCAACCTGTCTTTTTCTCACCCCTCTCTATGTTCTTTCTATGTTGTCAAACCAGCCATATTGCTCTGAGACGACTTAGTGGTTGCACTGACAGCCCAAGGTTCCAGTGAGTGGGCAAGAACTGATTCATATGGCTATTGCCCTCCTAATCACTGGAACCTGATGCTCAATAGGATTGCTGTGTTCAAAATGTGTAAGTGTCTGGGCACTTCAGCATAAAGTGATGGGAGACACCTAGTTGAGTGTTGTTTATTCCTTCTTACGTAGGGATCTACTTATAGTGCAGAGGAGGTTTAGTTGAGATCAGATCTTCCCTAACACCAATACATCAAAAGTAAAATTGATTTTGTAACTATACAAGGTCTCCAACGTAATAGCAAAAAAGTACAACTTAGATCAAACAAAAAACAAATTTAAAGATAAAAAAATGATGAAAACGAAATCTGACACTATTCCCTGTCCTTCTCCCCAGCATGAGGAAACCACTTTAATCACTGTGAGACACATGCAAAAATGTCTGAATGTCACACAAAATGAACGGCACTCCATAATTTAGGAAATTATACCAACACCCAAATATAGTACACTTATGTGGTGTGATGAGACACAAGGTGGGAAAGGACTGTCTCTGGATTCTGATTTTACTAAGAGACCACCCATCCAAGATGGACCCCTAATGAAGGACTAGGGAACAGGGACCCTGGGTACATCGATATGGGTAGGATAACACCCTCAGACAGTCAGTGTAAATAATTTAATTTTTTTTGTCAAGTTGAGTCCAGATAGAGATCACTAAATGTCAGAAAGGATCACTCTCTATTACAGTGTCAGAGGTCAGGACAGGTCACAGCTGGTGTTTCTGTAGTGTAGTGGTTATCACGTTCGCCTCACACGCGAAAGGTCCCCGGTTCAAAACCGGGCAGAAACAGGCCTTAGTTCTCCTTTTATATAGGACATGTGAGATGTAAAATTGATATAATATCCTATAAATACTATTTGTATCAACAGGAAGTTTTAATGGCATTGCATCAGTGTTCATTAGGGAAACTAGTGTATTGTAAGTGTAACACCCCCTTCTGTATTAAGCATTGTGAGGGTGTATATATATATTGAACAATGCAGATGCTTCTTACCTCGGTACTTGTTTTTCAGTGCCTCAACCCGAATCGCTGCTTTCTCTTCTGGGGTGTGTTCAAAAGATACACCAGGGGGAGATTCGGGAAACACCCTGCCCAGTATTAACACTCTGTGACAAACTGTGTGCTGCAAAAGCCATCCCGGCACATTTATTGAAATGGAAACCCTGAATGCAGCTTTGTAATTTAATAGAAAAATATAGTTTGGTATAATTTGAAATAATAGTGCAAACAATACAATACAGCAATAAGACAGTGTGGATTAAAGTACAGCACCACTTCTTACTATGAACACCAAGTTATCACAATAACTCGCAATGAATCAATAACATTAACAGCATACAAAATAAACATTAACTGTCACAGCCTTATACAAAAATATATCAGATACCTTACTTGCTCCTGATACTGGGAATATCTTGCGGGTGAATGTATATATATTTTCCTTTTAGCTCTACAATGTACTGCCAAACACACACACATCAGCAGTATTCAAACACACCACACAAATGGAGCAGTGCACTGCAAGTTTGGGCCCTTCTGTATGGATGCTGCATGGCATGGAAGCATCATGTGTCCAGATTGCAGCTTTTAGATGTCTTTAAATCACTTGCAGTGAGGTACAGCAGTCACAGTATGCAAACCCTCCTGTAGCAACAACTGTAAAATCATTTCTTATTTGTATTCTGGGACTTGTAGTTCCATAAATGCTGATTAGACAAACACTTGTTGCAATTTTACCTGCCCACCCATCTATCCCTAACTCTTCAGCCCTTGTGGCCAGATATAGTCCAAACCCCACTTGAATAATAACAGATAGGTAAAAATAACCAGTTACTTATCTGCACCAGTGTGTGTCACAGGTCTGAACTTGATTATCTCCAAAATGGCTGACTTGTAAAATATCCTTCTTCAGAGGTGCATGCAAACCTCCTCCTACAGCTTCACACTGTGACTTCCAGCAGGTTCTGTTCAGGACTCCACTGAGCTCTGATATCTCTGCAGAATGTCTGTTCTTTCTGCTCAGACCACCAATCCAGTGCCCCTCTGCCTAGGGTCACCTATCTGGACTGGTCACACAGCTCAGTCTCTCCCAGGATGCTCCTCTCTCTCTCTCCCTCTGGTTTCTGAGCCTTCTTAGGCTCCGCCCCCCTTTCATAATAGCATTCTGGGAGATGTAGTTCCTCCTCCTGGACTGGTAAATAGCTATATCCATCTTTTTTCTTACTGATGCAATTGTGATTATTAGCTCCTGGGTGCTCAAGTCCAATTGCAGCATCCCCATGGGTTACACACTCCCCCTGTGGGGCAAGTCCACAATGAACAAATGATGAGGCTTGTCCCACATCCTGCAAATTTAAAGGGGTTAAGACATCCTGTCTATACACACTCTCACACCCATACACAACAGGCCCTGGCATAACAGATATGGGAGTCAGATATGGCCACTGATAGACCCAGCAAGGATAATTCACCTTAGGAATCTCAGTCATATGACCTAGACTATCATAAGTCAACATCATTGGGGCTCTAGGGGTCCTTTTGGGCCGATCCTGAACTGGTGGGTTCTCTCCCTCTCCCCCCAACACCCTTTTGGGGCGTTCAGTGTATCCTCCATCTGGATCAATGACGTCCCCATCCATGTCAACTCTCTGGTTAGATCCTTCTTCCACTGAACACTGAGAATCCAACCGTCCAGCTACTCTTGGGTTGACACCTTCATCTGAAATGGCAGCCATAGTTCTCCTTTCTTCGACTTGTGGAAGTCTTACAGCGGCCCCTTCGGTAGACCTAGTGAGCCTTCTGATATCTTGTCTCCAATCTATTTCTCCCAATTTCCCTGGAGCTTCATACCCCCAATCATCTCCTTCCTCATCTTCTTCTGTGATCGGTTCTCTGAATCGTCGTGATCTTCTGGGTGTGGACACTTTTGGCTCATCTGTTTCAGGCTCCTCCCAGAACCGAACACCATCTCTGATGGGAAGCAAATGTTGTCGATGGTATGTCTTTATAGGGCCTGTCAGCCCCTCGGGCCTAATTCGATAGGCTGGGATGTCTGGCAATTTCGCAACCACAACATGAGGATCCTTTCGCCAATGATTGGCTAACTTGTGTTTCCCCTCTCTGCCATCTTTGCGGCTGGTTTCTCTATACAGTAGCCCCTGCTTCACCACCAATGACTCTCTCTGTCTGTTTAGCAAAATAGCTTCCTCCGTTTTCAAACTACCCTGGTGGATTCTTTGTCTGTGTTTAACAGACCACCTAACTGCTGCTATAGAGGAGTCATTCTGCTGATCTTCTTTGACTTGGTTCGAACTCAACTTCTGAAGGTCACTGAGCTCCATTTGACTCAGCCAGCAATATTGTCTTGGTAGCGCATCTGTCGTTGCCCCTAGAGCTGTTAAGCATTCTTTGACTGGAGGCACGACCACACGTCCCTCGTGACACATCCCTTTCACCTCTGAAGCTGGCAACTCTATCCATTCTTCTTCCTGAGATTCCACAAACCTTCCCGGTAATCTTGACAAAGCATCGGCATCTACATTTCTTTTCCCAGGCCTGTACTTTATTATGAAATTGTAAATGGCCAGCGCCACCAACCATCTGTGCCCAGTTGCATCTAGCTTCGCTGTGGTCTGCACATATGTGAGGGGATTGTTGTCTGTATGCACTTCGAACGGTACTCCATACAAGTAGTCGTGAAGTTTGTCAACAACTGCCCACTTAAGGGCCAGGAACCCCAACTTATGCACCGGGTAGTTCCGTTCACTGGGTGAGAGACCTCGACTGATGTAATAGACTGGTCTTAACCTTCCATCTTGCACTTGGTATAGTACTCCCCCAAGTCCCTCAAAGGAGGCATCTACATGCAGAATGTATGGCAACTCTGGATCGGCATATGCCAGAACAGGCGCTTGAATCAGGCAGGTTTTCAATCCCTCAAAAGCTTGTTCACAAGCCTCATTCCACCTTTCCTCGAACGCATCATTTACCCGGAACAATGGTTTATCTTTCCGATGGGAACCTCTTGGAGCAGGGTAACCTCGAGATAGATCTGAAAGAGGCTTGACAAGTTTACTGAAGTTTGGGACAAACCTTCTGTAGTAGCCACAGAACCCCAAAAATGACCTTAATTCTGTCACAAACCGCGGCGGTACTCACAGCCGCCGCGGCTCGCTTCCTGTCTGCCCCAGCGTCCCGGCCGTCACCATGACGACCGGGACGTCACTTCCCTTGCAACGCCGACCATTGTCAAGACAACGGCCGGACACCTCATAGTATAGCGCTGCGTCCCGGCAACAGGGGACAGCCGGGCGCATGCGCAAGGTTATGTAATAGCCTGGAGGCTATTTAGGTGTTGATTTAATTAATTAACAGGGACCTGTGTGTGGTTACAGAGCTAGGTTCTGATTGGTCTAACCATGTACCTTAGGCAGTGAGGTCTGCAGCCTCACTGCCGGTTATAGTTCTGTATCCAGTCTGCTAGCCTGCTCCCTGCTTGTTCCTGTCTATTGGACCCTGTTACTGCTTACCCATGTATGACCCTTGGCTTGAATTTGGACCCCGCTTGTGAATGAGCTTTGGCTTGAATACTTACCTCCCTGTCTGCTTGTGACCTCTGACCTCAGCTTGTTCCTTGATACCGTTGTCTGCTGCCGGCCTCTAGCCTCTGCTTGGACTCCACTCCGCTGGCTTGGGTTCTCCCTAGCCGGTGCACACTTCACGACCCTCTGCCAGTCTGCAGCCCAGTCTGTCCCCACCATCAGGGGCTCCAGTGAATACCTGACTGGTAGAGTAGACCCCGGGTTGTGTTGTACCGGCTAGCGGGGTTCCTAACATTATAACCGGCCTAACGTTTCGGAGACGAAGTATGGAAGTATGGAAGAAAGCGGAACCAAATCGTCTCCTCTTCAAGCCCTAGCGGGTCATATTGAGACTCTCTATCAGATGATCCGGGAACTGTCCCAGCGTTTGTCCTCCCCAGACGGGGTCTCCCGGACTACACTGCTCAGTTCTGGTTCAGTTGATGAACCCAAGTTAAATTTGCCGGACCGGTTCTCCGGAAATAGAGCCCTGTTCCGAAATTTTAAAGAAAGCTGCAAACTCTACTTTCAGCTGAAACCTCGGTCTTCTGGTTCGGAACAGCAGAAAATTGGAATAGTCATCTCCCTCCTGCAGGGTGACCCCCAGTCCTGAGCCTTCACCCTACCACAGTCGAGTCCTGTCATGCAATGGTTGGAAACGTTCTTTAATGCACCAGGCCTTCTTTATGATGATCCAGATCGAGTTGCCTCTGCTGAGGCTCATCTACGGGCCTTAAAGCAAGCTCAACGTTCTGCAGAAGAATACTGCGCTGAATTCCGCAGATGGTCGCCTGACAGTGAGTGGAACGATCCAGCGTTACGCAGCCAGTTTCGCCTAGGACTGTCAGAGGAGATTAAGGATTCACTTGTGCAGTATCCTTCCCCCGCCTCATTGGAGAGCCTTATGCAGCTTGCTATTAAAATTGACAGGAGAATCAAGGAGAGGAGGACTGAGAAAGAGGCATCTTCTTTTTCATCTGCATTTATTCCGGCCTCCACGGCTGTTGAGAAGCCTACGCACCCGGGGGCGTTTCGTCTCCCTCCTGAGGAAAGAGACAAGAGACGGTCACAAGGTCTATGTCTTTATTGTGGCAATAAAGGCCACTTCTCCTGCTCCTGTCCATATAAACCTGAAAAAGGAGCATGTCTGGAAAAGGTTCACTTAGGCTTCCAAATTGTTTCCCAAAAAAATGCTGTCCTTATTCCCGCACAACTCGCTTTCGGTGCCAGTTCCGTGGCCCTGTCGGCCTTCATTGATAGTGGAGCTGCAGGCAACTTCCTCGACATCCGGTTTGCCCATTCTGCTGGGATTCCTATGGTGAAGCTTCGTTCTGCAATTACAGTTTGTGGCCTAGATGGGAGTCCATTGCCTGGAGGAAAAATCGTTTTTGAGACCCCATCACTACAACTGAACATAGGAGCTCTCCATTCCGAGGCAATAATCCTCTTCCTCATCGACTGTCCGTCAGTCCCGCTGATTCTGGGCCATCCGTGGCTTTCCCGTCATAATCCCGTCGTGGATTGGGCAAAAGGTGAAATTGTCCAGTGGAGCTTGTTTTGTACACAGTCCTGCTTGACTCTGCCTCTGCGTGTTATCCAGTCTATTCCGGAGCAACTTCCCTCACAATATCATGAGTACTGGGATGTGTTCTCCAAAAAGGCTGCAGACACTTTACCACCTCATCGAGACTTCGACTGTGCTATTGACCTTATTCCTGGTTCCAAGTTACCTAAGGGGCGCTTGTATTCTCTCTCTGGTCCCGAGACCAAGGACATGCAAGCTTATATTGAGGAAAATCTTGAGAAGGGGTTTGTCAGGCCATCCAAATCTCTTGTAGGTGCCGGATGCTTCTTTGTCTCAAAGAAGGATGGTGGATTGCGGCCCTGCATTGACTACCCAGGCCTTAATTTAATTACAGTCAAGAACACCTACCCTCTCCCTCTCATCTCAGTCTTATTCGATCAGTTAAGAGGTGCCACCGTCTTCACCAAGATCGATCTCCGTGGAGCATACAACCTCATCCGCATCCGAGAGGGAGATGAGTTGAAGACGGCATTTAATACACACTCTGGCCACTACGAGTATCTGGTCATGCCGTTTGGCCTCAGTAATGCACCTGCTGTATTTCAAGACCTGATTAATGAAGTTCTCCGTGAATTCCTTGACCACTTCATGGTTGTCTATTTGGACGACATCCTGATATACTCTCAGTCGCTGTCCTTGCATCGGACTCATGTTAAGCAGGTTCTCCAAAAACTTAGAGACCACCATCTCTTCGCCAAGTTGGAGAAATGCGAATTTGAGGTACAGAAGGTGTCATTTTTGGGATACATCATCTCTCCGGCTGGCTTCTCCATGGACCCAACTAAAGTCCAAGCCATTCTCGACTGGGTACAACCTAACAACCTCAAGGCCGTGCAGAGGTTCTTGGGCTTCGCAAATTATTATAGAAGGTTCATCCACAGTTTTTCTGATATAGTGGCTCCTATAGTCGCCCTTAACCGGAAAGGGATGGATTCCACTAATTGGCCTCCTCAAGCAGTAACTGCATTTGAAGCCCTAAAAAGAGCGTTTGTATCTGCTCAAGTCCTTAGACATTCTAATCCCGATCTTCCTTTTGTATTAGAAGTGGATGCCTCCGATGCCGGTGCTGGCGCTATCCTTTCTCAGAAGGATCCTCACACTCACCGTTTGCATCCATGTGCATACTTTTCTCGTAAGTTCTCTACTGCTGAAGCGAATTACGACGTGGGCAATCGAGAGCTATTAGCTATTAAGTGGGCCTTTGAGGAGTGGCATCACTGGCTGGAAGGAGCGTACATGTTGTCTTTGTGATTACGGACCACAAGAATCTACAGTACATTCAGTCGGTAAAACAGTTGAATCCCAGACAGGTCCGCTGGGCACTCTTCTTTACCGGCTTCAATTTCGTAATTACGTACAGACCTGGTTCTAAAAATGTCCGGGCAGATGCTCTGTCTAGGAGCTTTATGTCACATCACGTTCCTGTTTCTGATTCTCTACCTATCATTCCTTCCTCTATAATTCATGCCGGACTAACTCAGGATTTAGGTGTGACGCTCCATAGATTCCAGAAGATAGCTCCTGCTAATACTCCAGGAAATCGTCTGTTTGTTCCAGTCCACTTGAGGAAAGCGGTCCTTTCTGAGGCACATGTCAACAAGACAGCCGGGCATCCTGGAATCCATAAAACATTGAAAATTCTTTCTCGTGCCGTGTGGTGGCCCTCATTATCTGCGGATGTCGGAGACTTTGTCCTCTCCTGTGAGACTTGTGCAAGGAGTAAGGTTCTCAGGAACTCTCCTTCAGGCCAGCTTGTTCCGTTGAACATTCCCTCAAAATCTTGGACACACTTATCAATGGACTTCATCGTTGATCTCCCATCCTCTGCAGGACATAATACCATATGGGTGGTTGTAGATCGTTTTAGTAAAATGTCCCATTTCATACCGCTAACCAGACTTCACAGCGCTAGAGATCTAGCGGTTCTCTTTGTCCAACATATATTTAGACTCCATGGTCTTCTTGTTCATATTGTCTCAGATCGGGGTTCTCAGTTTGTTGCGCAGTTCTGGAAGTCGTTCTGTACCATTCTTGGAATGAAAATCAGCCTTTCATCTGCATACCACCCTCAATCTAATGGCCAAACGGAGAGGGTTAATCAGTCCCTGGAGCAGTTTCTACGATTATACACCACTGAATTCCACGACAACTGGTCCTCTCTGTTACCCTGGGCAGAGTTTGCGTACAACAATTCCTGTCACTCATCCACTCATACATCTCCGTTCTACTGTAATTTTGGTTTCCATCCCAGGTCCAATTCTTTATATTCGCTCAGGTCCGCTGGTATTCCAGAGATACGTCCTACAGCTTCAGATCTCAGAAGTATCTGGAAGAAAGTTCAGTGCGCTTTAAAACGAGCCTCATTTTTCTCTAAAAAAATTTCAGACCGCCACCGTACCACCTGCTCCTTCAAAGTGGGCCAGTAAGTGTGGCTTTCGACACGGAATATTAGGCTTAGACAGCCTTGTAAGAAACTGGGGCCTAAATTCATTGGTCCGTTCCTGATCATCAAGCAGATTAATCCGGTAGCTTTCAGATTAAAGATTCCTGGTTCACTGAGGATCCCCAACACTTTTCACTGTTCTCTATTTAAGCCGGTGCTATACCCGAACCAATCTCAGCCTCCAAATTTGCCTGTGAGAAATATGAATAAACCACCTAAATACATTATCCAGAGGATTCTCGACTCTAAAAAGGTGCAGGGTCAGGTGCACTTCCTAGTGCAGTGGAAGAATCGCGGATTAGAGGAGCGGTCCTGGGTCCCGCGAAGACGACTGCACGCTTCAAAGCATTTGAAGGAATTTTTTAAGAAATTCCCTGGGAAACCTGGATGTCGGGGTCCCTCGACCCCTCCTCAAGGGGGGGGGGGTAATGTCACAGGCCGCGGCGGTTCTCACAGCCGCCGCGGCTCGCTTCCTGTCTGCCCCAGCGTCCCGGCCATCACCATGACGACCGGGACGTCACTTCCCTTGCAACGCCGACCGTTGTCAAGACAACGGCCGGACGCCTCATAGTATAGCGCTGCGTCCCAGCAACAGGGGACAGCCGGGCGCATGCGCAAGGTTATGTTATAGCCTGGAGGCTATTTAGGTGTTGATTTAATTAATTAACAGGGACCTGTGTGTGGTTACAGAGCTAGGCTCTGATTGGTCTAACCATGTACTTAAGGCAGTGAGGTCTGCAGCCTCACTGCCGGTTATAGTTCTGTATCCAGTCTGCTAGCCTGCTCCCTGCTTGTTCCTGTCTATTGGACCCTGTTACTGCTTACCCGTGTATGACCCTTGGCTTGAATTTGGACCCCGCTTGTGAATCTCGTGACCCTGAGCTTTGGCTTGAATACTTACCTCCCTGTCTGCTTGTGACCTCTGACCTCAGCTTGTTCCTTGATACCGTTGTCTGCTGCCGGCCTCTGACCTCTGCTTGGACTCCACTCCGCTGGCTTGGGTTCTCCCTAGCCGGTGCACACTTCATGACCCTCTGCCAGTCTGCAGCCCAGTCTGTCCCCACCATCAGGGGCTCCAGTGAATACCTGACTGGTAGAGTAGACTCCGGGTTGTGTTGTGCCGACTAGCGGGGTTCCTAACAAATTCATTCAGTATTGTTGGTCGAGGCCATTCTTTCACCGCTTCTATCTTCGCTGAATCTGTAGAAATTCCTTCCCGATCCACAACATATCCCACATACTTGACCTGGGTTTTACAGAAGCTACACTTGTCAAGGGACAACTTCAATCTTTTCTTTATTAAGCGATCCAATACCTTGAGGAGTCTTTCGTTGTGGTCATTCAGTGTTCGGCCAAATACTATCAAATCATCCAAGTATACCAGCACTTCCCTGAAATTCATGTCACCCACAACATCGTCCATGCATCTTTGGAAAGTGGCTGGAGCCCTTGATAATCCTTGTGGCAATCTTTTGAACTGAAAGAATCCAACCGGGCAGATGAAGGCGGTTTTCTCAGCATCCTTCTGACTCATCAATATCTGATAGTACCCAATGCGTAGGTCTAGCACAGAAAACCACTTGCTTCCCTAAAGACAATCAAGGGCTTCGTCTATCTTAGGGACAGTGTACTGATCAGGAATAATGCGCTTGTTTAATGTCCGGTAGTCCACGCACATCCGTATTTTTCCCGTCTTCTTTCTAGCCAGCACAATAGGAGAAGCATAGGGGCTCTCAGATTTCTCAATCACATCATTCTCTAGCATCTCCCTTAAATGTTCCTGAATATCATCTAAATCAGCAGGGGCTAGGCGTCTTGACCGTTCTCGGAAAGGCCTGTCGTCCGTTAGCCTTATGTGGTGCTCCACCTCTGTCGCTAGGCCTAAATCCCAGTCCCCCAAAGAGAAGGCAGCCTCTCTTTGTAGCATTTGCATAACTAGCCAGTGTCGGTCTTCTTGACCAGCATCACTACCATTAAAGCATTGATCAAAACTTCCTAGTTGTAAAGTGGTTTCTTTCGGAGAAATCTTTCCCTCTTTCTTCTTATAAGCAGCCAGACACATAGGATGAATCTTAAGTGTTTTACTATAACTTGTTCCTCCCACCTCTTGGCACCAGTTGGCCGGTATCTCGAACAAGTGGGAGTTAGTTCCAATAATCACTGGGACATCTCGAGGTTCTCCTTCGGCCTCAGGACAGACATGGCAACCACCTTCACCTATTCTTCTATTCCAGCTACTTCCCGTGGGAACTTCAAAGGTACAGTGATGTACCCAAGGTAGGGATAATTCTTGTCGCTCAGACCCCAGATGGTCAGTCCACACAATGGCTTGATGGGCAAGTCAGATAGATTCTCTCGGTACCACTTCTCGAACATAATGGACACCTGTGAACCACTATCTAGCAAGGCTATACAAGGTCTTCCATTTAGGCATGCAGGCACGTGAGGAGTGGGTCCCAGCAATCCTTTGCGCAAATGACTATATCCCAGGTGAGAGTTCCCCACAGTGTTAGTGTCAGCTTTCTTTAGAGGGCTAGTGTGGCGGTTAATGGTCCTCCCTTTCAGTTTCCTGAAAGCTTCCCATCCCTGTGGGGTGGTGTGGGTGACCACCTTTCTTCTCTTCCTCTGAGGACATTGTCTAGCGAAATGCCCAACTTCTCCACAAGTGAAACAATTGCTCTGCTTCTGAGTCGTGCTAGCTTTGAGAACTTGTCGGGTGCGGATGTTCGGGTGCAGTTGCTCGGTAGTGTGGTTTTTCAGCATCTGTGCTTGAATCTGCTTCTGAATCTCCAACAACTGAGCAATCTGTTCACCTTGTTTCTCCACAATCTTCATTAACTCAGTGCTGGGAATGTCAGCCTCAAGCTTTGACTGTACGACCTTGACTTTCTTGTTCACCCTCTCTCGGGACTTAACTATAGCTTCCTCTAGTTTAACATCCTGTATCAACTGAAGAAAAGTAAGTGATGTTTGTCCCAGATGAGCATTTCTTATCTTCATCGCTACTGGGTCAAGGGACAGAGCTCCCCGTAACAACTGATGCATACGCCTGTCATCTACGTCTGCTAGGGGTATTCCTTTCTTTGACACAATAAGGTGGATCAGCATGTCCAGCCGATAGATATAACTGGACAATGTCTCCCCTGACTCCTGATAGGTGTGGTGTAGCTGATAGAGAAGATCTATAGCATCCTCTTCCATTCCATATTCCTGATCTAGAGTCGCTAAGTAGTGTTGCGCAGTGGCTTGGGGGTCATTTCTCCGTACGGCTTGGATTAGTTCTCCAGCGGGACCTCGCAGGCTTTCAACGATCCGCTGTCTCTTATAGGATTCGGAGCAATGCCATTCCTCCAGGTATTGGGAAGCCATCTCTTTCCATGCCTCGTAAGTTTCTTCTCCAGCAGGGACTGGTTTTATTCCTGAGAAAAGTCGGAGCCTTCTGTAGTCCCCTTCATGCTGTGACTTTTCTAACTGCTCTACCAGTTTCTGTACAGCAGTGAGGAACAGTTCGCTTTGAGCCTCATCAGCTTTCCTAGTACTGGAGGGTAACTGAGAATTCTCTTCCCTGGCCTGAGGGAATACTTGTCTGTTAATATCTCCATCCGGAAGTTCAGCGTTAAGAGGTGCTGTGGCTAGCTGTTTTGGCTTCAATGGAATCACAATGTGCCATTTTTGTTTTTGTGGCCCAGAAACAACAGAGGGAAGAAAATCTCTATTAAATTCTGCTTGCGTCTCGCATAGGATCAGACTGGTCTTATCCACATCTCTATCTTTCCATCCAAGGATTTTAGGATGCTCTACCCCATAAATCTTGTGGAGCATATGCAGGACTTCCTGATCTGTCACTCCCTGAAAGTCACCATAGATCCCTAAACATCGAGTTGGGGCCACAGTCTGCTGTTCACACCACAGAAACACTTCTTCTCTTAGATTATCCATGACGTCTGTGCTGATGGGTTTCACTGAGTGTGTCTTCAGGATCTCATCAGTGCCTCCACTGTAACACCCCCTTCTGTATTAAGCATTGTGAGGGTGTATATATATTGAACAAAGCAGATGCTTCTCACCTCGGAACTTGATTTTCAGTGCCTCCACCCGAATCGCTGCTTTCTCTTCTGCGGTGTGTTCAAAAGATACACCAGGGGGAGATTCGGGAAACCCCCTGCCCAGTATTAACACTCTGTGACAAACTGTGTGCTGCAAAAGCCATCCCGGCACATTTATTGAAATGGAACCACTAAATGCAGCTTTGTAATTTTATAGAAAAATATAGTTTGGTATACTGGGAATATCTTGCGGGTGAATGTATATATATTTTCCTTATAGCTCTACAATGTACTGCCAATGGAGCAGTGCACTGCAAGTTGGGGCCCTTCTGTATGGATGCTGCATGGCATGGAAGCATCATGTGTCCAGATTGCAGCTTTTAGATGTCTTTAAATCACTTGCAGTGAGGTACAGCAGTCACAGTATGCAAACCCTCCTGTAGCAACTATTAAAGTAATTCTATCGTTTTAAAATAAGCATTGCCCAATCAATTGTATGTGTTTCCAAAGCACATGGTGGTTTATTTTAGCAGATGTAAATAATCAACAATTCAATACATTATTATATTGTGATAAAGTACAGTACAGCACAGCCAATACCAAAAGTTACATACATACATACCGCTGCAAACGCTGCGCTTCCATGGGTCCCAATGGAACAGTGTATCTGTTAGATAACTGTGGTCAGAGTTGACTGACCCTGGTGGTGGATGCAGCTAATATATACAGTCAGTGTTTCATTGTGAACAATAGAGATGACGTAGCTTGCTTCCATAGGTCCAGGCACAGGGTGGCTTCAGGGTAAACAGTTCATAGGCTGATTCAATCTAAGGAATCCAAAGGAGGGGGTCGTCTCTCCAGGGGGTCTGCTCCTTTCATAGTCAGCATCATACAAAGGTTTATTCCCTAATATCAATAACTAAAGTATGCAATGTGCGATCTTTTCGCCGACTGCACCGGACAGCTGCTGATGATTAGGGCTTCAATATGATATCAGGCATGACACCTTTCCTATAACCTAAACCTTTAATAACACTAAAATGTATATATAATCATATTATATAAACTAATAATAAACCAAATGCTATCTGCTCATAAATTACAGTGTAATGGAACCAATATGAATTGTATAAATAACTAAATGTTGTAATGCTTGTGTGTGCATGCGTATTTTACCGTGCGATCGCATCACGCCACGTGTTACGTGGCGTACGCTTCGCAATACACACGGCAAACCAATATTAAACCAATATACTTTCGTTCATCCAATTATACGACTTCAACACAACAACTGTAAAATCATTTCTTATTTGTATTCTGGGACTTGTAGTTCCACAAATGCTGATTAAAAAAACACTTGTTGCAATTTTACCTGCCCACCCATCTATCCCTAAACTCTTCAGCCCTTGTGGCCAGATATAGTCCAAACCCCACTTGAATAATAACAGATAGGTAAAAATAACCAGTTACTTATCTGCACCAGTGTGTGTCACAGGTCTGAACTTGATTATCTCCAAAATGGCTGACTTGTAAAATATCCTTCTTCAGAGGTGCATGCAAACCTCCTCCTACAGCTTCACACTGTGACTTCCAGCAGGTTCTGTTCAGGACTCCACTGAGCTCTGATATCTCTGCAGAATGTCTGTACTTTCTGCTCAGACCACCAATCCAGTGCCCCTCTGCCTAGGGTCACCTATCTGGACTGGTCACACAGCTCAGTCTCACCCAGGATGCTCCTCTCTCTCTCTCCCTCTGGTTTCTGAGCCTTCTTAGGCTCCGCCCCCTTTCATAATACCATTCTGGGAGATGTAGTTCCTCCTCCTGGACTGGTAAATAGCTATATCCATCTTTTTTCTTACTGATGCAATTGTGATTATTAGCTCCTGGGTGCTCAAGTCCAATTGCAGCATCCCCATGGGTTACATAAGGAATAATACACCCCTGTAAGTAGCAAGTTATTTTTGGTACAGAATTTTAACAAGACAAACATAAGCATGCAGGATGTTCGATACTAGAGTAGTGGGATCTGTAGGGGTGAGGGTGTCAGAGTGAAGTTAGCCATGCATTGAGGACGGGGGAACATTGTGGGGAGGTGGAGGGGCCCTGTTCAAATCATCTGTCCTGGGACCCATGATCTCTGATGACGGCCTTACCTCTTCCTATACAAGCAAGTATTCTACTGGCTGTTCCCATTGTTTGACTACACTGCTTGCTTACATGTACAACACCATCTATCTCTCCACCTTCATTCATGATTCAACAATCTTTTCCATACGTCTCCTGTATATCTTAGCAATAGCTCCTGTCGGGCACCTAACCTCTCTATGTCTTTCAGGAACAAGTCCCAGGGATGATGTCAATGAGGTTTCAGGGAGAGATAGAAAGGGGCATTGCTTCCCAGCTTCTATATTGAATGCTGTGCGGAAGCGATTTATCTGCCAGGAACCACTCATCATTGTTCTTGGCCATGACACAGGGATCTGTGACTTGCCGTAACTCCCTGCCTAAAATTAAACAAGACATTACAGTTACATCCTGTAGCCTGAAGGGGTTAATTTAATTAATTAACCGTAGAGCAACAGCGAAACATAACTATAATTTACAAAGCATCTTCTTGTAAATTAGTTACTAGTGAAGAGACAATTGAAGAACATTATTCAGCGTTAATTCCAAACAGTCTAGCTGCCTCGTTAGCGCAGTAGGTAGCACATCAGTCTCATAATCTGAAGGTCATGAGTTTGATCCTCACATGGGGCAACCTGTCTTTTTCTCACCTCTTTCTATGTTGTCAAACCAGCCATATTGCTCTGAGACGACTTAGAGGTTGCACTGACAGCCCAAGGTTCCAGTGAGTGGGCAAGAACTGATTCATATGGCTATTGCCCTCCTAATCACTTGAACCTGATGCTCAATAGGATTGCTGTGTTCAAAATGTGTAAGTGTCTGGGCACTTCAGCATAAAGTGATGGGAGACGCCTAGTTGAGTGTAGTGTATTCCTTTATACGTAGGGATCTATTTATAGTGCAGAGGAGGTTTAGTTGAGATCAGATCTTCCCTAACACCAATACATCAAAAGTAAAATTGATCTTGTAACTATACAAGGTCTCCAACGTAATAGCAAAAAAGTAAAACTTAGATCAAACAAAAAACAAATTTAAAGATAAAAAAATTATGAAAACGAAATCTGACACTATTCCCTGTCCTTCTCCCCAGCATGAGGAAACCACTTTAATCACTGTGAGACACATGCAAAATTGTCTGAATGTCACACAAAATAAACGGCACTCCATAATTTAGGAAATTATACCAACACCCAAATATAGTACACTTATGTGGTGTGATGAGACACAAGGTGGGAAAGGACTGTCTCTGGATTCTGATTTTACTAAGAGACCACTGTCGAAGTCAGCATATCGGATAAAGTCATTTAAATTAAAGTCTAGCAAACTTGGTTGTCTTTGTCTGAAAAGATGCGTACAGTACGCATCGACGCACCAGGGCACGCTACGGCGTGAAAGGGCGTACACATCCACTACACGTGGCAGCAACAGTAATTGGTCTTTTACCATACATTCACACAAACACGCATACTTATAAAATAGTACACATTAATGGTAGTTGCAACACATAGTCAGTTATGTCGAAATATAGTAGTATTTATATGTTATATTAGAGTTACATGCATATTAGTGAAATACACGGAACAGGTTGAAGGAATCACATAATGAGTGGTATCATAATGAACCTCGTTACATATCCTACTGTTTGGTTCACTCTGCGAGGGAATCGCAGAGTGCATACGCAAGTTATGAATGATAGGGAATTATGAACTACTTAAGACTAAGGAATCTTGGCGGGAAGAGCCGAGCATACCCCCTGGAGAGGTGACCCCTCCTTTGGATTCCTTAGGATGAACCAGCCAATGATTGACAACCCCTTGGACATTCCTGAGACCTGGACCAATAGATGCAAGCTATACCATCTTCATTGTATTACTGTATTTGATTGTGTATATAAGCAGCAGCTTGTGATCCAGTGTAGAGACATCTTGTCCCCAGACTTCAGGAGTGAATGACTGCACTGGATCCAGAGCGCCTGCGATAAGTAACGGCTGTATTTACTATTACTTGGCTTGAGCATATTATTCTACTTATTGCGAATAAATCTTTGTGCTTTGGAAACACAAATCGAGGTTCGACAATCGTTATTGGTTAGCGACAATACGCACATAACAATTTGGGGGCTCTTGAGCTTTAGAGGTTTCGTTGCCGATGATACGCAAGACCAACGGATTTTGGTTCCTCAACAAAGGGTGGAGACGCGTCATAAACGGGTAAGAATGCATTGTGTTCAAAACCTGAATTTTACTCTGTGTTTGCGAAACCGAATGTCCGTTTTGCATTATCTAGGGCACGCTAACTAGAACCTAGGGACAAAAGAGAAAACTGTTTCTTTTTTCTGTCATTGTGCGTTTTAACTGTATTGCATTGCTTAGCGTATGTGTATTTCCTGCTGTGCGTACGCGAACTTCCGGTAGATTTGCCACGTGGTTAAACAATCGTCTTGATAGTTATTATATGTGCATAATATAATTACTTGTGAAAACCTCTGGGACATTATTACTATTGTTGGAAATTCTTTTATTTTCTGCGCAGAAAAGGTGTATGTCGTGTGATTTGTTGACTTTAAATACACTAAGGTTTTATCTATTGCAAAATAGAGTGTCAATTGCTGTTTGACGAGGCAGGTGCCCAACTGGTGTACGGTATACAAGGCAGGTATACCGGGGGGCGGAAACTGAATAAGTTTTCGCGACGTGCACCCAAGGGTAATCGCATCGCTTACGGATTAGCTTTAAGCGTTGCGATTGCACCTCACGGCAAGGAAAGCCGTGATTGTGACTTGGGAGTAACGGGGAGGAATTACGTTGGTAAGGCTGGTAATTGACTTTACCGGATGCTACCAGTTGTAATAAACTCAACAGATTTTGTTGGAGAGTCAGGGGTGATCAGGAAGCTGATAACCCTTTAATCCGCATTGATATTTCTGTATTAGGGGTCCTTGTTTAATACAAGAGGAAGCGAGTGGACGCGGCTTGTAGCAAATACGTCCACAGGCTGGTAAAATATCTCTAGCGGTAGTGTTGAAAATTAGTGGCTGCATATTGTGTTATTTCTGGAACCCTATTTTGTGGCAGGATATTGTGATATTTCTGGGACCCTATTGTTCAATATGGGTGCTAAGCAAACGCTAGAGAAGGCCAAGGTACTGCCTAAGGAAGGTCCTATTGGTTTAGCGAGATTTCTCATGTGTAAGAAATATGGTGCATACGCAACTGCGTATCGCGACACGTGGGTCAAGATGACCAAAGGTTGTGATAGGCCTTTCCCAACAATAGGGAGTTTTAATGCAGAGGTACTAAATACTGTAAAAGATAAAGTATGGTTGATTACCTCAACAAAAGTGAGGAATAAACATAATGATTGTTTAAAATTGTGGCAAATGGAAGGTAACACGTGGCAGAGCAGCGAATGCAAACCGGAAGTAGGAGTGGCGAAAAGCGCGGGCAAGGCGGATGTAACCGTTGAGAAGCGTGGCAAACTCAGCGCAAGTGCGCCCCTGCCACCTTATGTGGCGGGAGGGGTAAGTACAGCCGTTGTTAAAACTGAAAAGAAAAAAATTGCTAAGTTGTATCCTGTTTTAAGCCAGTTTAAATCAAGTGTATCTGAAAATGAAGATGAACCCACTGTGATTTCGGCCATTGCCCATGCTGTTAGTGTACTAGAGGCTCAGCGCAAGTATGAGAAAATGGCTAAGATAGGTGAGAGTAGCGTGATCACTAGGAGTGAAAGCGTTCTAAATCTAGAACCAGCAAATCCTGTAGTGTCCCCTGAAGTCAGTGTACCAGAGGGTGCGTTCCCAGTCCGCACAATATCAGTTCCCAATGGGAAACCGGATAAGGATGGTGTAGTTCCTTTAAGAAATGTTACAATGCATTGTCCCTGGACTAGATCAGAATTACGTTCCATTATAACTGAATTCCCAGATCCTAGAAAGGAGTTAGCTAAATGTCAGAAATTTGTTAAAGACTTAGGAAATGCCCACGAACCAACCAATAAGGATTGGCGTGTAGTGTTGAGGGCGTGTCTTCCTCCCAATACTAACATACAAAAATTTATTGAAGATTGTTTGTTGGAGGAAGATGACACCTTGACTGATGAGATTAATCAAAAGAATATAGAAAGAATTGTCAAACACTTAGCCATATATTTTCCAGTAGTGGTAAATTGGAGTAAGATTTTCACCATAAAACAAAAAGACAGTGAAACTGCAGTGGATTATTTTGGTAGAGATCTTGCATCAATGACACAGTTTACGGGGGTATCAGATATAAGGGAGAACCCACATCATAGGGAAGTAGCGGTAACAGTGCTGATGGATGGTTTAAAGGAAAATCTAAAAACAAGAGTACAAACCTCAACCCCTGGTTGGAGAGGCAGCACGGTAGATTCTCTTAGAGAAGTTGCTGTGGAACATGACAAAAATATCTTTAGGAAAAGGGAAGAAAAGAGTGACAAGTTGATGACGGTGAGTATACAGGCATTAGGGGAAATGCATACACGACCACCAGCATATAACCCACATAACGGGAAACGCAGAATGTTCAGATGTTACAATTGCAAAGAAGAAGGACATATGAGAAAAGATTGTACAAAGGGAAGGTATAATCCTAATGAAGGGTCACATAGATATCCTCCAAGGAGGGATTCACATAGACTAGAAGACTCACATTTACCCGCGCTTATTACAGCAGCAAATGCTGCGCAGGAAATCAATAGTCAGCGCTAGGGGTCAGGTCATACCTGTAGTCTACAGCCAGTGAGGTTAACTGAGAGTCAGAGTGAAGAACCAAAAATGATAGTTGACATAGCTGGTAGGAAACAAACTTTTCTTGTAGATACAGGGGCGGCCCGATCTGTGATAATCTCTCCTTTCAATCTACAGGTAACCAGTAAAACCATTCCAGCTATGGGGATAACGGGAAAAGTGTTACATTATCCTCTAACTAAACCCGCTGAAGTTACTATCGGGCCTCTGCATACTAAGCATTTGTTTCTCTTGGCTGCAGCGGCTCCTACTAACTTGCTAGGGAGAGACTTGTTATGTAAAATGGGATGTGTCATATACTGTACTTCTGATGGTGTGTTCTTAGATATACCGGAGAAGGTCGCACATGAGGTACAGGATATATTGGACACCCCTCAAAGGTTAATGTTACACTCTCCTGTTATAGAACAAAGTCCATCTCAAGTAAAGGGGATGTTGCTGGAAATACCAGGTTCCCTATGGACCAGAGATGGACAGGACACTGGACTGATGGCAAACATAGCCCCTGTCATGGTCAATCTAAAAAATGGTAGGATAGCTCCAAAAATCCCACAGTATCCATTAAAACCGGAGGTGGAACTAGGGGTATATCCTGTTATTGAGAGGCTGTTACAACAAGGGATTTTAATTCGTACAGCCAGTAGAGTAAATAGTCCCATTTTCCCTGTGAAGAAGAATGGGGGGAGGGGCTATAGATTAGTCCAGGACTTAAGGGGAATTATTAAAGTTGTTGAGAGCCAATTCCCCGTAGTGTCGAATCCAGCTGTCATCCTCATGCAGATTCCACCGTCTGCCAGTCATTTTACTGTCATTGATCTATGTTTTGCTTTCTTCTCAGTCCCTCTTCACCCTGACTGCCAATACCTTTTTGCATTCTCCTACAGGGGAGTGCAATACACATGGACCAGACTACCCCAGGGGTTCATTGACAGCCCCAGTATTTTCTCCCAAGCCTTACATGACTGTTTGCAATCCTTTCAACCCCACAATGGGTCTGTTCTAATTCAATATGTGGACGATTTGTTGCTGTGCTCTGATTATTTTATGTCATGTTTACATGATACTAAATTGTTGTTGCTTCATCTTTCACAAACAGGGCACAAGGTGGCAAAGGATAAATTACAGCCATGTCAGACTAAGGTCAAATACTTAGGACACTGCCTCACTAAGGGGCTAAGACACCTGACAACCGACAGAATTGAGGCCATACAACACACGACTCTGCCGCAGAGCCAGAAGCAGATTCGTACTTTCTTGGGGATGTGTGGATACTGTAGATCCTGGATCCCAGGTTTTTCTATTCTGGCATTACCATTGCAGGAGCTAGTCTCTTCCTCAAAACCAGAACGTGTTGTACACACAGAAGAGTCAGAGCAAGCGTTCTTTAATCTTAAAGATAGTCTGACTAGAGCACCTGCATTGGGAATACCTGATTATGAAAAGCCTTTTGAGCTATTTTGTACAGAAGCTGATGGTTGTGCAGCAGGTGTCCTCGCACAGAAACATGGTGACGCTAGCAGACCGGTAGCATACTACAGTGCACAATTAGACAATGTGGCAAGATCACTCCCAACATGCCTCAGAAGTGTAGCAGCAACGGCTCTTCTGGTGAGTAAGAGCGAGGACGTAGTATTAGGACATAATTCAACTATCTATACACCCCATGCTGTATCAGCTCTGTTAAATTCAGCCTAAACCAGACATGTTTCTTCAGCTAGATTCACAAAGTGGGAACTAGCCCTGATGGCACCCTCAAACATCACCATCAAACGATGTAGCACCTTAAATCCAGCTACATACCTTCCGTATGTGTCTCTAGAGACACAAAGGGTGGGAGGTGAGGAGACCCTGGTTGATGATGAGTTAGGCAAGAATACTGACACGCATGATTGTACGCAACACCTGAATCAGACCTTTACTGCAAGGCCCGACATACGTGACACCCCCTTAGAAAATGTAGATTTTACGTTTTATACAGACGGAAGTTGCCATAGACAGACAGAGAAAGGAGAGCTATGTACTGGTTACGCTGTTGTAGACGATCAGGATGTGGTAGAAGCTGAACCCCTTGGCCCACCTCACTCAGCCCAGGTGGCGGAACTAGTAGCACTAAGGAGAGCATGTGAATTGGCAGAGGGTAAATCAGCCAATATATATATACTGACTCTAGGTACGCCTTCGGGGTAGTGCACGATTTTGGGGCCCTTTGGCGTCTTTGAAACTTTACGACAGCAGCAGGTACACCAGTGGCACACTCACAACACATAAAAGGACTTCTGACAGCGATACAGTTACCCAGAACAGTAGCCGTCATAAAGTGCAAAGCCCATACCTTTGAAGAAGACCCAGTGTCATTGGGCAACAACAGGGCAGACGAAGCTGCTAAATGGGCAGCAGGGCAACCTATGACTGTATCGACCGAGACTATGATGGTTTTTCAGGCATTAGACATGCAGAAATTAATTGAAATGCAAGATTTGTGTTCCCTGCAGGAAAAGGCGGTCTGGAAGGCGAAGGGATGTGGTCAAGAGTCCTCAGGACTCTGGAGGGATGGACAAGGTAAGCATGTAGCTCCCCAAACATACTATCCAAGCCTGGCTGAAGCAGCACATGGTCTGACTCACCTGGGTAAAGAAGGTATGTGCAAACTGGTGAGAGCATACTGGTGTGCTCCCGGATTTTCCTCTCAGGCAGGTAAGAAAGCAATGTCATGTCTTACTTGTTTGAGGAAAAATGTTGGGAAAACTATTCCAACTGAGCCATCCCACATCCCTTCTACAGACGGACCTTTTCAGGTAATACAAATTGACTATATCCAATTACCACCGTGCAGGAATTTAAAGTATGTGTTAGTGTGTATTGATGTGTTTTCCGGTTGGGTAGAAGCATATCCGGCAGCCACTAATACTGCTGTGTTCACTGCAAAGAAAATTGTACAAGACTTTGTGTGTGGGTTCGGTATCCCTAGAATCATGGAAAGTGATAGGGGTACCCATTTTACTGGTGATATCTTCCAAAATATGTGTAAACTCATGGGAATCGGTAGCAGACTTCACACCCCTTACAAACCAGTGGTAAGGTGGAGATAGTAAACGGTACTATAAAGAACAAGCTTAGTAAGATAATGGCTGAAACTGGGTTGGCATGGCCTGCGGCTTTGCCGTTGGTCCTCCATAGCATTCGAACCACTCCTAGACCTCCTCTTAATCTGTCCCCCTTTGAGATACTGTTCGGACGACAGCCTCATTTGATCTTGAGTCCACAAGACAACTTGAAGTGTAATAATGAAGTGACTGTACAATATCTTATAAGAATGAGCAGACAGCTAAAACAACAACAACAAAAACTAAAAATGCTGTCACCTGGTATGCCAGAAACTAACTGTCATGATATTGACTGCAGGAGAGTCCATAATTCGGAGAAAGTGCAAGATAAAACTAAGACCGACGACACAGAGCTGTCACCTGTGAGCCTGTTCCGGGAGACCTAAAGCCTGCAGTCGAGACACCTGAACCAGAGACGTTGCCTCAGAACTATCTTTCCAGCGATGAAGTGGCGGTTTTTGTTTTTCTTTTGTTCCAGGATTTTCCTTGTTTTTACTCTTTCTAGGACATTCTATTTTTGTGAAGGAGGATGGAGGACGGAGGAGAGTTCTGGGAGTGATACGGATGAAATAGAGGCCGAAGGAAAGTTAATAGGATACTCAGAGCAGCCCATTATCAAACTTGGTCCAGGGGTTATGAAAAGGTCTGCTAGCTCAGGAACTCGGAGGCAGTGTGAGGGGCTATTGTCTGATGAGTATTGTATCTGCAAGTTCTGCAACTCCCTAGTTGAAGAGAGATACATCCAACGATGCCAGTCCCCCAGTACTCTGAATATAGGCGGGCATCCTTTGGAGGATTATCACTCCCTGGTGGGTAAGGTGCTAAACCAAACCGAGTGTTGGGTGTGCTCTCACGTGCCGCAAGGGCAGCATAATATAGGACTAGTGCCATTCCCTCTAAACATATCTGAAGTACTCGAATTGAGGGGTGGGAGGCCCATAGACGGGAGGTACAATAACACTAGGTCCCCTAGTCTGACGCTTCGACAATACTCCATAGGCAGATCTTTGCTGTGCCTAAATATATCTCATGCAAAGTGCCTGGAGAATTGGGAGGCTGACCTATCAGATCAGACAATGGCTCGCCACACTCATTTTAGAGGGAGACTCACAAGGTCACTACTAGGCAGGAATGTCGATGGAAGTCACAAATTAGGGCATATAACCAAACATAAGAAGGTATCCATTGGAAAAGTCTCTACAGATAAATGTAAAAATGTCATTAATGCCGACACGTGTCTAGAACAAATGGAGACACTAGGCATGGGTAGTTTTGTCAAAACTCTGTGTGATATAATCCATGGGCATACTGCTCCTTATGTTCTCCCTGATGATGTGTATTTTGTTTGTGGGAGGAAAGCTTATTCCTGGGTGACTCCGAGTTCCAAAGGCTTGTGTTTCTTAGCTAAACTGGTTCCTGAAATCATGACTATTACTCATGAAGAAATGGTTGGTATTCACAAGACTACATCACCACCATACATACACACACAGTATGAACACCGTGGCAAGAGAAATATGATTCCTGGTGAGGAACCCATAGCTACAAAATTGATTAGTGAAACTGCTGGTTTCCAAGTTATGGTTGCTCTAGAACTCACCATGAGCGCTCGAGGAACGTTAAACTTTAAATATATCAAAGACCTAGCCAAATTAATAGATAATATCACCGAGATGTATGATGACACTTTCAGGTATACTGGAAGGGAGCTAAAAGCGTACAAGAAGGAGTTGGTGCAACATAGACTGGTACTAAATTATCTCACCTCTATTACTGGTGGGTACTGTGTGACACTGGCCACCCAGTTCGGTGTCAAATGTTGCACGTACATTACTAATAATACGGATGACCCTAAAGAGGTTATAGACCAGAAGATGGATGAAATTTTGCAGCTGAAATAGGAATTTCGAAAGAGCCATAATTCTTCGTTATATAAGGTTGGGGAAAAGGTGGGGGGTTGGCTCTCGTGGTTGAACCCTGTGAAATGGTTCTCCGGTCTGGGGGAGTGGGTACAGGAAATGGTTGCTAGTGTAGGTAAGCTCCTTCTCCTTATACTGGGTGTCATCTTAGAAATTGGTTTAGTTGTCAAATGTGTTCCTACTGTGTTGAAGTGTGGAAAGCGGTCTCATAGGAGTAACACTGAGAAAGAGACTGAAAGGGTGGTACCAGATACCGAGATTCTGGTCTGTGAAGAAGTATTGTATAAACCTGAACTTGAAACGGTGATTGGGTGATAGTTTAGTACACTATCAAAGGGTGGAGCTGTCGAAGTCAGCTTATTGGATAAAGTCATTTCAATTAAAGTTTAGCAAACTTGGTTGTCTTTGTCTGAAAAGATGCGTACGGTACGCATCGACGTACCAGGGCACGCTACGGCGTGAAAGGGCGTACGCATCCACTACACGTGGCAGCAACAGTAATTGGTCTTTTACCATACATTCGCACAAACACGCATACTTATAAAATAGTACACATTAATGGTAGTTGCAACACATAGTCAGTTATGTCGAAATATAGTAGTATTTATATGTTATATTAGAGTTACATGCATATTAGTGAAATACACGGAACAGGTTGAAGGAATCACATCATGAGTGGTATCATAATGAACCTCGTTACATATCCTACTGTTTGGTTCACTCTGCATACGCAAGTTATAAATGATAGGGAATTATGAACTACTTAAGACTAAGGAATCTTCATTGTATTACTGTATTTGATTGTGTATATAACCAGCAGCTTATGATCCAGTGTAGAGACATCTTGCCCCAGACTTCAGGATTGAATGACTGCACTGGATCCAGAGCGCCTGCGATAAGTAATGGCTGTATTTACTATTACTTCGCTTGAGCATATTAATCTACTTATTGCGAATAAATCTTTGTGCTTTGGAAACACAAATCGAGGTTCGACAATCGTTATTGGTTAGCGACAATACGCACATAACACCACCCATCCAAGATGGACCCCTAATGAAGGACTAGGGAACAGGGACCCTGGGTACATCGATATGGGTAGGATAACACCCTCAGACAGTCAGTGAAAATAATCAAATTTTTTTATCAAGTTGAGTCCAGATAGAGATCACTAAATGTCAGAAAGGATCACTCTCTATTACAGTGTCAGAGGTCAGGACAGGTCACAGCTGGTGTTTCTGTAGTGTAGTGGATATCACATTCGCCTCACACGCGAAAGGTCCCCGGTTCGAAACCGGGCAGAAACAGGCCTTAGTTCTCCTTTTATATAGGACATGTGAGATGTAAAATTGAGGAAGAGGGGCCCTGTTCTAATCATCTGTCCTGGGACCCATGATCTCTGATGACGGCCTTACCTCTTCCTATACAAGCAAGTATTCTACTGGCGGTTCCCATTGTTTGACTACACTGCTTGCTTACATGTACAACACCATCAACCTCTCCACCTTCATTCATGATTCAACTATCTTTTCCATACGCCTCCTGTATATCTTAGCAATAGCTCCTGTCGGGCACCTAACCTCTCTATGTCTTTCAGGAACAAGTCCCAGGGATGATGTCAATGAGGTTTCAGGGAGAGATAGAAAGGAGCATTGCTTCCCAGCTTCTATATTGAATGCTGTGCGGAAGCGATTTATCTGCCAGAAACCACTCATCATTGTTCTTGGCCATGACACAGGGATCTGTGACTTGCCGTAACTCCCTGCCTAAAATTAAACAAGACATTACAGTTACATCCTGTAGCCTGAAGGGGTTAATTTTATTAATTAACCGTAGAGCAACAGCGAAACATAACTATAATTTACAAAGCATCTTCTTGTGAATTAGTTACTAGTGAAGAGACAATTGAAGAACATTATTCAGCATTAATTCCAAACAGTGTAGCTGCTTCGTTAGTGCAGCAGTCTCATAATCTGAAGGTCGTGAGTTCGATCCTCACATGGGGCAGCCTGTCTTTTTCTCACCCCTCTCTATGTTCTTTCTATGTTGTCAAACCAGCCATATTGCTCTGAGACGACTTAGAGGTTGCACTGACAGCCCAATGTTCCTAATCACTTGAACCTGATGCTCAATAGGATTGCTGTGTTCAAAATGTGTAAGTGTCTGGGCACTTCAGCATAAAGTGATGGGAGACACCTAGTTGAGTGTAGTGTATTCCTTCATACATAGGGATCTACTTAGAGTGCAGAGGAGGTTTAGTTGAGATCAGATCTTCCCTAACACCAATACATCAAAAGTAAAATTGATGTATTGGTGTACCAACATAATAGCAAAAAAGTAAAACTTAGATCAAACAAAAAACAAATCTAAAGATAAAAAAATGATGAAAACAAAATCTGACACTATTCCCTGTCCCTCTCCCCAGCATGAGGAAACCACTTTAATCACTGTGAGACACATGCAAAAATGTCTGAATGTCACACAAAATGAACGGCACTCCATAATTTAGGAAATTATACCAACACCCAAATATAGTACACTTATGTGGTGTGATGAGACACAAGGTGGGAAAGGACTGTCTCTGGATTCTGATTTTACTAAGAGACCACCCATCCAAGATGGACCCCTAATCAAGGACTAGGGAACAGGGACCCTGGGTACATCGATATGGGTAGGATAACACCCTCAGACAGTCAGTGTAAATAATCAAATTTTTTTATCAAGTTGAGTCCAGATAGAGATCACTAAATTTCAGAAAGGATCACTCTCTATTACAGTCAGAGGTCAGGACATGTCACAGCTGGTGTTTCTGTAGTGTAGTGGTTATCATGTTTGCCTCACACGCGAAAGGTCCCCGGTTCGAAACAGGCCTTAGTTCTCCTTTTATATAGGACATGTGAGATATAAAATTGATATAATATCCTGTAAATACTATTTGTATCAACAGGAAGTTTTAATGGCATTGCATCAGTGTTCATTAGGGAAACTAGTGTATTGTAAGGAATAATACAACCCTGTAAGTAGCAAGTTATTTTTGGTACAGAATTTTAACAAGACAAACATAAGCATGCAGGATGTTCGATACTAGAGTAGTGGGATATGTAGGGGTGAGGATGTCAGAGTGAAGTTAGCCATGCATTGGGAACGGGGGAACATTGTGGGGAGGTGGAGGGGCCCTGTTCTAATCATCTGTCCTGGGACCCATGATCTCTGATGACGGCCTTACCTCTTCCTATACAAGCAAGTATTCTACTGGCTGTTCCCATTGTTTGACTACACTGCTTGCTTACATGTTCAACACCATCTATCTCTCCACCTTCATTCATGATTCAACAATCTTTTCCATACACCTCCTGTATATCTTAGCAATAGCTCCTGTCGGGCACCTAACCTCTCTATGGGGTCTATTTATTAAAGTTTTTCCCCCTTGTAAAGCCCCGAAAATGTTGTTTTCGGGGCTTTAACGTTAAAATCCTTATGTAATAATCTAGCATAGCAGCAGATATCGGAGATATCTGCTGCGTTGCACCCATTAGCATTTTTTCTGAGCACTCCCCATAACAATGTATGGGGAGTGCTCAGTAACGCTATGTATTAAAAACTGGCAGGTGAAGTATTTCTCTTTTTTTACTTGTTAATGTACGCCATCTGAAGCTGGCGTACATTAACATAAGTGAAACATTACACTGAAAACAGCGCTACTCTGACGAGCAGAGCTGCACAGCGCATGTGTGGAGGGAATGCATGATCCCTCCATCACATGCTTCAGGTTCCTGCAGACACGGATCTCTGTGCGCATGCCCGAGTTTACCGGGTCGGCGCATGCGCACAGGGATTGAAAGAGGGACGATCGGCACCGCAGAGGGAGGAAAAGAGAAGAATCCAGTGTTAGGTAAGTGTAAGACTTCACAGGAGCAGCCGTTTTTCGGAACGGCTGTTCCTGTGTTGATTTTTAATACATATGAGAAACTTTTCAAGCCTTATCTATGTGATGAGGATTTAAAAGTTTCTACAGAAAAAAACGAAGGGTCATAAATAGACCCCACAGTCTTTCAGGAACAAGTCCCAGGGATGATGTCAATGAGGTTTCAGGGAGAGATAGAAAGGGGCATTGCTTCCCAGCTTCTATATTGAATGCTGTGCGGAAGCGATTTATCTGCCAGGAACCACTCATCATTGTTCTTGGCCATGACACAGGCATCTGGGACTTGACGTAACTCCCTGCCTAAAATTAAACAAGACATTACAGTTACATCCTGTAGCCTGAAGGGGTTAATTTTATTAATTAACCATAGAGCAACAGCGAAACATAACTATAATTTACAAAGCATCTTCTTGTAAATCAGTTACTATTGAAGAGACAATTGAAGAACATTATTCAGCGTTAATTCCTAACACTGTTTGGAATTAACGCTGAATAATGTTCTTCAATTGTCTCTTCACTAGTCATGGCCAAGGGCCCCTCCACCTCCCCACAACGTTCCCCCGCCCCCAATGCATGGCTAACTTCACTCTGACACCCTCACCCCTACAGACAGGCCAGGCGCTCCCATTAGGCAAGGTTAGGCAGTTGCCTAGGGCGCCAGGCTCTTTTGGGCGCCACAGAATAAAAAAGCATTTATTAGTGTAGTTTAAAACTGTGCGGCGACTGCTGAGCATACCTTCCACGGCCGCCGCACAACTTCAAATAGATCCATGGGAAGGGGGAGGGGCTATGGATCACCACCGCCACCCTCCCCTCCAACAGCTGATGGGGCGCTTTGTCTCCTCCCCTCCATTCACTGACTGTCAGGCGTGACATCATCATCATGGCTCGACAGTGTCAGTGAGGGACGGGACCCGGCAGAGAGGACCAGCTTTATGGAGCCAAGGTAAGGAAAGACGTGGGGGGGGGGGCGGATTTTTACATTGTGCCTAGGGCGCCGAGGACCCTAGCAACGGCCCTACCTATAGATCCCACTACTCTAGTATCGAACATCCTGCATGCTTATGTTAGTCTTGTTAAAATTTTGTACCAAAAATAACTTGCTACTTACAGGGTTGTATTATTCCTTACAATACACTAGTTTCCCTAATGAACACTGATGCAATGCCATTAAAACTTCCTGTTGATACAAATAGTATTTACAGGATATTATATCAATTTTACATCTCACATGTCCTATATAAAAGGAGAACTAAGGCCTGTTTCTGCACGGTTTTGAACCGGGGACCTTTTGCGTGTGAGGCGAATGTGATAACCACTACACTACAGAAACACCAGCTGTGACCTGTCCTGACCTCTGACACTGTAATAGAGAGTGATCCTTTCTGACATTTAGTGATCTCTATCTGGACTCAACTTGATAAAAAAAATGTGATTATTTACACTGACTGTCTGAGGGTGTTATCCTACCCATATCGATGTACCCAGGGTCCCTGTTCCCTAGTCCTTCATTAGGGGTCCATCTTGGATGGGTGGTTTCTTAGTAAAATCAGAATCCAGAGACAGTCCTTTCCCACCTTGTGTCTCATCACACCACATAAGTGTACTATATTTGGGTGTTGGTATAATTTCCTAAATTATGAAGTGCCGTTCATTTTGTGTGACATTCAGACATTTTTTGCATGTGTCTCACAGTGATTAAAGTGGTTTCCTCATGCTGGGGAGAAGGACAGGGAATAGTGTCAGATTTCGTTTTCATCTTTTTTTTATCTTTAAATTTGTTTTTTGTTTGATCTAAGTTTTACATTTTTATTATTATTACGTTGGAGACCTTGTATAGTTACAAGATCAATTGCACTATAAGTAGATCCCTACGTGTGAAGGAATACACTACACTCAACTAAGTGTCTCCCATCACTTTTTGCGGAAGTGCCCAGACACTTACACATTTTGAACACAGCAATCCCACTGAGCATCAGGTTCAAGTGATTAGGAGGGCAATAGCCATATGAATCAGTTTTTGCCTACTCACTGGAACCTTGGGCTGTCAGTGCAACCTCTAAGTCGTCTCAGAGCAATATGGCTGGTTTGACAACATAGAAAGAACATAGAGAGGGGTGAGAAAAAGACAGGTTGCCCCATGTGAGGATCGAACTCACGACCTTCAGATTATGAGACTGACGTGCTACCTACTGCGCTAACGAGGCAGCTACACTGTTTTGGAATTAACGCTGAATAATGTTCTTCAATTGTCTCTTACTTAGTAACTAATTTATAAGAAGATGCTTTGTAAATTATAGTTATGTTTCGCTGTTGCTCTATGGTTAATTAATAAAATTAACCCCTTCAGGCTACAGGATGTAACTGTAATGTCTTGTTTAATTTTAGGCAGGGAGTTACGGCAAGTCACAGATCCCTGTGTCATGGCCAAGAACAATGATGAGTGGTTCCTGGCAGATAAATCGCTTCCGCACAGCATTCAATATAGAAGCTGGGAAGCAATGCCCCTTTCTATCTCTCCCTGAAACCTCATTGACATCATCCCTGGGACTTGTTCCTGAAAGACATAGAGAGGTTAGGTGCCCGACAGGAGCTATTGCTAAGATATACAGGAGGCGTATGGAAAAGATTGTTGAATCATGAATGAAGTAGGGATGAGCACTGGCGACTTTTGGTATCTCGTCTTTTATGTTTTGGATTCGGATTTTCGTGATGTTTTGGGTTCGGATTTGTTTCGCAAAACACCTGCCGAAAGGTTTTGGTTCAGATTTAAGGTTTTGGATTCGGATTTTTTTTGAAAAAAGCATAAAAAGTTAAAAAATCAAGTTTTTGGGCTTATTTTCACTCCTATGCTATTATTAACCTCAATAACATTCAATAACAAGCATTTCCACTAATTTACAGTGTATTCTGAACACCTCACAATATAGTTGATAGTCCAAAACGTTGCAACGAGGTATCTTTCTGGACTGCGTAGTGGAGTGGTCCCCACAATATAATAATAAAACCATCAACTGGTCTTAATCGCACCAAAAAATGTACCTGGACTGCGTAGAGGAGTGGTCACCACAATATAATTTAAAAACCCTGAACTTGTATGAGTCGCACCAATAAATGTATCTGGACTGCGTAGAGGAGTGGTCACCACAAAATATATAATAAGAAAACCATCAACTGGTCTGAATCGCACCAAAAAATGTACCTGGACTGCATAGAGGAGTGGGTCACCACAATATAATTTAAAAACCCTGAACTTGTATTAATCGCACCAATAAATGTATTTGGACTGCGTAGAGGAGTGGTCACCACAATATAATTTAAAAACCCTGAACTTGTATGATTCGCACCAATAAATATATCTGGACTGCGTAGAGAAGTGGTCACTACAATATATATAATAAGAAAACCATCAACTGGTATGAATCACACCGAATAATGTACCTGGACTGCATAGAGGAGTGGGTCACCACAATATAATTTAAAAACCCTGAGCTTGTATGAATCGCACCAATAAATGTATCTGGACTGCGTAGAGGAGTGGTCACCACAATATAATTTAAAAACCCTGAACTTGTATGATTCGCACCAATAAATGTATCTGGACTGCGTAGAGGAGTGGTCACCACAATATACATAATAAGAAAACCATCAACTGGTATGAATCGCACCGAATAATGTACCTGGACTGCATAGAGGAGTGGGTCACCACAATATAAATTAAAAACCCTGAACTTGTATGAATCGCACCAATAAATGTATCTGGACTGCGTAGAGAAGTGGTCACCACAATATATATAATAAGAAAACCATCAACTGGTATGAATCGCACCGAATAATGTACCTGGACGGCGTAGAGGAGTGGGTCACCACAATATAATATTAAAACCATCAACTGGTCTTAATCGCACCAAAAAATGTACCTGGACTACGTAGAGGAGTGGTCACCACAATATAATTTAAAAACCCTGAACTTGTATGATTCGCACCAATAAATGTATCTGGACTGCGTAGAGGAGTGGTCACCACAAAATATATAATAAGAAAACCATCAACTGGTCTGAATCGCACCAAAAAATGTACCTGGACTGCGTAGAGAAGTGGTCACTACAATATATATAATAAGAAAACCATCAACTGGTATGAATCGCACCGAATAATGTACCTGGACTGCATAGAGGAGTGGGTCACCACAATATAATTTAAAAACCCTGAGCTTGTATGAATCGCACCAATAAATGTATCTGGACTGCGTAGAGGAGTGGTCACCACAATATAATTTAAAAACCCTGAACTTGTATGATTCGCACCAATAAATGTATCTGGACTGCGTAGAGGAGTGGTCACCACAATATACATAATAAGAAAACCATCAACTGGTATGAATCGCACCGAATAATGTACCTGGACTGCATAGAGGAGTGGGTCACCACAATATAAATTAAAAACCCTGAACTTTTATGAATCGCACCAATAAATGTATCTGGACTGCGTAGAGAAGTGGTCACCACAATATATATAATAAGAAAACCATCAACTGGTATGAATCGCACCGAATAATGTACCTGGACGGCGTAGAGGAGTGGGTCACCACAATATAATATTAAAACCATCAACTGGTCTTAATCGCACCAAAAAATGTACCTGGACTGCGTAGAGGAGTGGTCACCACAATATAATTTAAAAACCCTGAACTTGTATGATTCGCACCAATAAATGTATCTGGACTGCGTAGAGGAGTGGTCACCACAAAATATATAATAAGAAAACCATCAACTGGTCTGAATCGCACCAAAAAATGTACCTGGACTGCGTAGAGGAGTGGGTCACCACAATATAAATTAAAAACCCTGAACTTGTATTAATCGCACCAATAAATGTATCTGGACTGCGTAGAGGAGTGGTCACCACAATATAATTTAAAAACCCTGAACTTGTATGATTCGCACCAATAAATATATCTGGACTGCGTAGAGAAGTGGTCACTACAATATATATAATAAGAAAACCATCAACTGGTATGAATCACACCGAATAATGTACCTGGACTGCATAGAGGAGTGGGTCACCACAATATAATTTAAAAACCCTGAGCTTGTATGAATCGCACCAATAAATGTATCTGGACTGCGTAGAGGAGTGGTCACCACAATATAATTTAAAAACCCTGAACTTGTATGATTCGCACCAATAAATGTATCTGGACTGCGTAGAGGAGTGGTCACCACAATATACATAATAAGAAAACCATCAACTGGTATGAATCGCACCGAATAATGTACCTGGACTGCATAGAGGAGTGGGTCACCACAATATAAATTAAAAACCCTGAACTTGTATGAATCGCACCAATAAATGTATCTGGACTGCGTAGAGAAGTGGTCACCACAATATATATAATAAGAAAACCATCAACTGGTATGAATCGCACCGAATAATGTACCTGGACGGCGTAGAGGAGTGGGTCACCACAATATAATATTAAAACCATCAACTGGTCTTAATCGCACCAAAAAATGTACCTGGACTACGTAGAGGAGTGGTCACCACAATATAATTTAAAAACCCTGAACTTGTATGATTCGCACCAATAAATGTATCTGGACTGCGTAGAGGAGTGGTCACCACAAAATATATAATAAGAAAACCATCAACTGGTCTGAATCGCACCAAAAAATGTACCTGGACTGCGTAGAGAAGTGGTCACTACAATATAAATTAAAAACCCTGAACTTGTATTAATCGCACCAATAAATGTATCTGGACTGCGTAGAGGAGTGGTCACCACAATATAATTTAAAAACCCTGAACTTGTATGATTCGCACCAATAAATGTATCTGGACTGCGTAGAGAAGTGGTCACCACAATATATATAATAAGAAAACCATCAACTGGTATGAATCGCACCGAATAATGTACCTGGACTGCATAGAGGAGTGGGTCACCACAAAATAATTTAAAAACCCTGAGCTTGTATGAATCGCACCAATAAATGTATCTGGACTGCGTAGAGGAGTGGTCACCACAATATAATTTAAAAACCCTGAACTTGTATGATTCGCACCAATAAATGTATCTGGACTGCGTAGAGAAGTGGTCACCACAATATATATAATAAGAAAACCATCAACTGGTATGAATCGCACCGAATAATGTACCTGGACTGCATAGAGGAGTGGGTCACCACAAAATAATTTAAAAACCCTGAGCTTGTATGAATCGCACCAATAAATGTATCTGGACTGCGTAGAGGAGTGGTCACCACAATATACATAATAAGAAAACCATCAACTGGTATGAATCGCACCGAATAATGTACCTGGACTGCATAGAGGAGTGGGTCACCACAATATAAATTAAAAACCCTGAACTTGTATGAATCGCACCAATAAATGTAACTGGACTGCGTAGAGGAGTGGTCACCACAATATACATTAAAAACCCTGAACTTTTATGAATCGCACCAATAAATGTATCTGGACTGCGTAGAGAAGTGGTCACCACAATATATATAATAAGAAAACCATCAACTGGTATGAATCGCACCGAATAATGTACCTGGACGGCGTAGAGGAGTGGGTCACCACAATATAATAATAAAACCATCAACTGGTCTTAATCGCACCAAAAAATGTACCTGGACTGCGTAGAGGAGTGGTCACCACAATATAATTTAAAAACCCTGAACTTGTATGATTCGCACCAATAAATGTATCTGGACTGCGTAGAGGAGTGGTCACCACAAAATATATAATAAGAAAACCATCAACTGGTCTGAATCGCACCAAAAAATGTACCTGGACTGCGTAGAGGAGTGGGTCACCACAATATAAATTAAAAACCCTGAACTTGTATTAATCGCACCAATAAATGTATCTGGACTGCGTAGAGGAGTGGTCACCACAATATAATTTAAAAACCCTGAACTTGTATGATTCGCACCAATAAATGTATCTGGACTGCGTAGAGAAGTGGTCACCACAATATATATAATAAGAAAACCATCAACTGGTATGAATCGCACCGAATAATGTACCTGGACTGCATAGAGGAGTGGGTCACCACAATATAATTTAAAAACCCTGAGCTTGTATGAATCGCACCAATAAATGTATCTGGACTGCGTAGAGGAGTGGTCACCACAATATAATTTAATAACCCTGAACTTGTATGATTCGCACCAATAAATGTATCTGGACTGCGTAGAGGAGTGGTCACCACAATATACATAATAAGACAACCATCAACTGGTATGAATCGCACCGAATAATGTACCTGGACTGCATAGAGGAGTGGGTCACCACAATATAAATTAAAAACCCTGAACTTGTATGAATCGCACCAATAAATGTACCTGGACTGCGTAGAGGAGTGGTCACCACAATATGCATTAAAAACCCTGAACTTTTATGAATCGCACCAATAAATGTATCTGGACTGCGTAGAGAAGTGGTCACCACAATATATATAATAAGAAAACCATCAACTGGTATGAATCGCACCGAATAATGTACCTGGACGGCGTAGAGGAGTGGGTCACCACAATATAATAAGAAAACCATCAACTGGTCTGAATCGCACCAAAAAATGTACCTGGACTGCGTAGAGGAGTGGGTCACCACAATATAAATTAAAAACCCTGAACTTGTATGAATCGCACCAATAAATGTATCTGGACTGCATAGAGGAGTGGTCACCACAATATATATAATAAGAAAACCATCAACTGGACTGAATCACACCAAAAAATTTACCTGGACTGCGTAGAGGAGTGGGTCACCACAATATAAATTAAAAACCCTGAACTTGTATGAATCGCACCAATACATGTATCTGGACTGCGTAGATGAGTGGTCACCACAATATATATAATAAGAAAACCATCAACTGGTCTGAATCGCACCAAAAAATGTACCTGGACTGCGTAGAGGACTGGGTCACCACAATATAATTTAAAAACCCTGAACTTGTATGATTCGCACCAACAAATGTATCTGGACTGCATAGAGGAGTGGTCACCACAATATATATAATAAGAAAACCATTAACTGGTCTGAATCGCACCAAAAAATGTAGATGGACTGCGTAGAGGAGTGGGTCACCACAATATAATTAAAAAACCCTGAACTTGTATTAATCGCACCAATAAATGTATCTGGACTGCGTAGAGGAGTGGTCACCACAATATAATTTAAAAACCCTGAACTTGTATGATTCGCACCAATAAATATATCTGGACTGCGTAGAGAAGTGGTCACTACAATATATATAATAAGAAAACCATCAACTGGTATGAATCGCACCGAATAATGTACCTGGACTGCATAGAGGAGTGGGTCACCACAATATAATTTAAAAACCCTGAGCTTGTATGAATCGCACCAATAAATGTATCTGGACTGCGTAGAGGAGTGGTCACCACAATATAATTTAAAAACCCTGAACTTGTATGATTCGCACCAATAAATGTATCTGGACTGCGTAGAGGAGTGGTCACCACAATATACATAATAAGAAAACCATCAACTGGTATGAATCGCACCGAATAATGTACCTGGACGGCGTAGAGGAGTGGGTCACCACAATATAATATTAAAACCATCAACTGGTCTTAATCGCACCAAAAAATGTACCTGGACTGCGTAGAGGAGTGGTCACTACAATATAATTTAAAAACCCTGAACTTGTATGATTCGCACCAATAAATGTATCTGGACTGCGTAGAGGAGTGGTCACCACAAAATATATAATAAGAAAACCATCAACTGGTCTGAATCGCACCAAAAAATGTACCTGGACTGCGTAGAGGAGTGGGTCACCACAATATAAATTAAAAACCCTGAACTTGTATTAATCGCACCAATAAATGTATCTGGACTGCGTAGAGGAGTGGTCACCACAATATAATTTAAAAACCCTGAACTTGTATGATTCGCACCAATAAATGTATCTGGACTGCGTAGAGAAGTGGTCACCACAATATATATAATAAGAAAACCATCAACTGGTATGAATCGCACCGAATAATGTACCTGGACTGCATAGAGGAGTGGGTCACCACAATATAATTTAAAAACCCTGAGCTTGTATGAATCGCACCAATAAATGTATCTGGACTGCGTAGAGGAGTGGTCATCACAATATAATTTAAAAACCCTGAACTTGTATGATTCGCACCAATAAATGTATCTGGACTGCGTAGAGGAGTGGTCACCACAATATACATAATAAGAAAACCATCAACTGGTATGAATCGCACCGAATAATGTACCTGGACTGCATAGAGGAGTGGGTCACCACAATATAAATTAAAAACCCTGAACTTGTATGAATCGCACCAATAAATGTACCTGGACTGCGTAGAGGAGTGGTCACCACAATATACATTAAAAACCCTGAACTTTTATGAATCGCACCAATAAATGTATCTGGACTGCGTAGAGAAGTGGTCACCACAATATATATAATAAGAAAACCATCAACTGGTATGAATCGCACCGAATAATGTACCTGGACGGCGTAGAGGAGTGGGTCACCACAATATAATATTAAAACCATCAACTGGTCTTAATCGCACCAAAAAATGTACCTGGACTGCGTAGAGGAGTGGTCACTACAATATAATTTAAAAACCCTGAACTTGTATGATTCGCACCAATAAATGTATCTGGACTGCGTAGAGGAGTGGTCACCACAAAATATATAATAAGAAAACCATCAACTGGTCTGAATCGCACCAAAAAATGTACCTGGACTGCGTAGAGGAGTGGGTCACCACAATATAAATTAAAAACCCTGAACTTGTATTAATCGCACCAATAAATGTATCTGGACTGCGTAGAGGAGTGGTCACCACAATATAATTTAAAAACCCTGAACTTGTATGATTCGCACCAATAAATGTATCTGGACTGCGTAGAGAAGTGGTCACCACAATATATATAATAAGAAAACCATCAACTGGTATGAATCGCACCGAATAATGTACCTGGACTGCATAGAGGAGTGGGTCACCACAATATAATTTAAAAACCCTGAGCTTGTATGAATCGCACCAATAAATGTATCTGGACTGCGTAGAGGAGTGGTCATCACAATATAATTTAAAAACCCTGAACTTGTATGATTCGCACCAATAAATGTATCTGGACTGCGTAGAGGAGTGGTCACCACAATATACATAATAAGAAAACCATCAACTGGTATGAATCGCACCGAATAATGTACCTGGACTGCATAGAGGAGTGGGTCACCACAATATAAATTAAAAACCCTGAACTTGTATGAATCGCACCAATAAATGTACCTGGACTGCGTAGAGGAGTGGTCACCACAATATACATTAAAAACCCTGAACTTTTATGAATCGCACCAATAAATGTATCTGGACTGCGTAGAGAAGTGGTCACCACAATATATATAATAAGAAAACCATCAACTGGTATGAATCGCACCGAATAATGTACCTGGACGGCGTAGAGGAGTGGGTCACCACAATATAATAATAAAACCATCAACTGGTCTTAATCGCACCAAAAAATGTACCTGGACTGCGTAGAGGAGTGGTCACCACAATATAATTTAAAAACCCTGAACTTGTATGATTCGCACCAATAAATGTATCTGGACTGCGTAGAGGAGTGGTCACCACAAAATATATAATAAGAAAACCATCAACTGGTCTGAATCGCACCAAAAAATGTACCTGGACTGCGTAGAGGAGTGGGTCACCACAATATAAATTAAAAACCCTGAACTTGTATTAATCGCACCAATAAATGTATCTGGACTGCGTAGAGGAGTGGTCACCACAATATAATTTAAAAACCCTGAACTTGTATGATTCGCACCAATAAATGTATCTGGACTGCGTAGAGAAGTGGTCACCACAATATATATAATAAGAAAACCATCAACTGGTATGAATCGCACCGAATAATGTACCTGGACTGCATAGAGGAGTGGGTCACCACAATATAATTTAAAAACCCTGAGCTTGTATGAATCGCACCAATAAATGTATCTGGACTGCGTAGAGGAGTGGTCACCACAATATAATTTAAAAACCCTGAACTTGTATGATTCGCACCAATAAATGTATCTGGACTGCGTAGAGGAGTGGTCACCACAATATACATAATAAGAAAACCATCAACTGGTATGAATCGCACCGAATAATGTACCTGGACTGCATAGAGGAGTGGGTCACCACAATATAAATTAAAAACCCTGAACTTGTATGAATCGCACCAATAAATGTACCTGGACTGCGTAGAGGAGTGGTCACCACAATATACATTAAAAACCGTGAACTTTTATGAATCGCACCAATAAATGTATCTGGACTGCGTAGAGAAGTGGTCACCACAATATATATAATAAGAAAACCATCAACTGGTATGAATCGCACCGAATAATGTACCTGGACGGCGTAGAGGAGTGGGTCTCCACAATATAATAAGAAAACCATCAACTGGTCTGAATCGCACCAAAAAATGTACCTGGACTGCGTAGAGGAGTGGGTCACCACAATATAAATTAAAAACCCTGAACTTGTATGAATCGCACAAATAAATGTATCTGGACTGCGTAGAGGAGTGGTCACCACAATATATATAATAAGAAAACCATCAACTGGACTGAATCACAACAAAAAATTTACCTGGACTGCGTAGAGGAGTGGGTCACCACAATATAAATTAAAAACCCTGAACTTGTATGAATCGCACCAATACATGTATCTGGACTGCGTAGATGAGTGGTCACCACAATATATATAATAAGAAAACCATCAACTGGTCTGAATCGCACCAAAAAATGTACCTGGACTGCGTAGAGGACTGGGTCACCACAATATAATTTAAAAACCCTGAACTTGTATGAATCGCGCCAATACATGTATCTGGACTGCGTAGATGAGTGGTCACCACAATATATATAATAAGAAAACCATCAACTGGTCTGAATCGCACCAAAAAATGTAGATGGACTGCGTAGAGGAGTGGGTCACCACAATATAATTTAAAAACCCTGAACTTGTATGATTCGCACCAATAAATGTATCTGGACTGCGTAGAGGAGTGGTCACCACAATATACATAATAAGAAAACCATCAACTGGTATGAATCGCACCGAATAATGTACCTGGACTGCGTAGAGGAGTGGTCCCTACAATATAATTAAAAAACCCTCCACGGGTCTGAATTCCAAAAAAAAAGGATCTGGACTGCGTAGTGGAGTGGCCCCGGTATCCAATTTGGTACCGGGGCCACAATACCGGGTCGAAGTGTTATTTGTTGACTTTGTAAACCAAAAAACTGTCCCTGTTGCACATAGTTGTGCAATGAAGAGTGACTTTTTCATTTAAAGGCTCCATCTTTCAAGTGTAGTGTTTGTAAGTCATATTATACTTTTTGTAAAATTTGTTTAATTTGTTCCTCTTTATGGTAACTACTAATAGAATTAAAGTATTAAATAGAAGCGGCAGTTCCTCTTTATGGGAATTAGTAATAGAATTAAAGTATTAAATAGAATTAAAGTATTAAATAGAGTGGTAGTGTGGTATAGAGTGGTCCCCACAATATAATAATAAAACCCTCAACTGGTCAGAATTCCACCAAACAAGTATCTGGACTGCGTAGTGGGGTGGCCCCGGTACCCAATTTGATACCGGGGCCACAATAAAATAAATACACCCTTAACTGGTCAGAATTCCACCAAACAAGTATCTGGACTGCGTAGTGGGGTGGCCCCGGTACCCAATTTGATACCGCGGCCACAATAAAATAAATACACCCTCAACTGGTCAGAATTCCACCAAACAAGTATCTGGACTGCATAGTGGGGTGGCCCCGGTACCCAATTTGATACCGGGGCCACAATAAAATAAATACACCCTCAACTGGTCTGAATTCCACCAAACAAGTATCTGGACTGCGTAGTGGGGTGGCCCTGGTACCCAATTTGATACCGGGGCCACAATACCTCCTCCAAGTTCCAAGTGTAGTGTTTATAACATCTTAACACTACACTAATTCTAGCACGTCAAAACCTCTTGTTTTAAATAATCACAGGGTGCCACGAGCCGCGGCAGTACTCACAGCCGCCGCGGCTCGCTTTCTGCCTGACCCAGCGTCCCGGCCGTCACCATGACGACCGGGATGTCACTTCCTCCTAACTCCCGACCGTTGCTGAGGCAATGGCCGGACGCCCAGCACTGTAGCGCCGCGTCCCGGCAACAGGAGACAGCTGGGCGCGTGCGCAGGAAGATCTAATAGCCTGCTGGCTATTAGACTGTGATTTTTTCATTAGTCAGCTCCTGAAAGTATTTTCAGAGCTAGACTCTGATTGGCTCATCTGTACATTTAAAGCAGTGAGGTCTGCAGCCTCACTGCCGGTTATAGCGTTCTGTCCTCAGTCCTGCTGGCTGCTTGTACTATCCATTTAGGTTCCTGCTACCTTAGATTTGACCACCCGTGTTTGACCCCTGCTTGTTATTGGACCTGTGACCCTTCTCTTCTGACCTTGACCTTTTGCCTGGAATTCGGATTTTGCTGCTCTGCCTGTGAGTTTGACCCTTCGCTTGCCCTTGGATATTGCATCTGTGCCTGTGACCTTTGGACCTTGGATTCCTCTTATACTACAGTCCACCAATCACTCCACTTCTGGGGAAACTCCTTTAAGTCAGTATACGCTACTCGACCCTCGGTCGGCCCGCAGCCCAGTCTGTCCCCACCACTAGGGACTCCAGCGAACACCTTGCCTTCTGAGTAGTTCCCGAGTTTCACTGTACTGACTTGGGAGTTCCTAACACAGGGCATTTAACTTTTGATTTAATTTATTGAATTTGTTGGCATTTTCTTTTACATTTTGAACATGGCAAACGACTGTTGAATGGTCACATAATGCCAAAAAAATAAATACAAGATGGAATTGTCCTTGGGCCCTCCCACCCACCCTTATGTTGTTGAAATAGGACATGCACACTTTAACAAACCAATCATTTCAGCGACAGGGCCTACCAAACAACTGTGGCTGAAATGATTGGTTTGTTTGGGCCCCCACACCAAAAAAACAATTGATCTCTCCCTGTACAAACTAAACAGGCTTTACTGAGAAAAGATGTCGTCCTCATCCTCAACCTCTGATTCCTCTCCCCCTACAGTGTGTACTTCCTCCTCCTCACACATTATCAATTCGTCCCTGCTGGACTCTACAACCACAGGTCCCTCTGTACTATCTGGAGGGCAGTGCTGTACTTCATTGAGGAATTAATTATTCATTTTTATAAACATCATTTTTTCAACGTTGTGAGGAAGCAACCTCCTTCTCCGCTCACTGACCAGGTTCCCCGCTGCACTAAAAACTCTTTCCGAGTACACACTGGAGGGGGGACAACTCAGGTAAAATAGAGCCAGTTTGTACAGGGGCTTCCAAACTGCCTTTTGGAGTTCTACCACGTCACTACCTCTAGTTAATTTAGATTGCAAGGCTTGTAAATACTTTGAAGATAAAAAAAGCAGGCTGCACAGACTGTGGAGCTAGAAAGTGAAATTAAATGGACCACGTTACTTTGGTGGCTATCCATGCCCCCCGCCCTACACTTGTAGTTGAATATAAAAAAAGCAGCCCGCATAGACTGTAGAACTAGAAATTCAAATATACAAAGAAATGGACAAAGGCAGTTTGGTATCTGTCTGCATCAGATCCCCTCTCCACTAGGAGTAAAATAGAAAACTATTCAGCCATTATATAATCTAGAATATAAAAAGAAATTGAGAAAGGCAATTTGGTATCTGTCTGCATCATAATCATCAACATCCTCCTCAGCGCCAGCTACATTAATATCCTCCTCCCGGTGTACAACATTCACACCTTCATTAGCCAAATCTGTAACTGGACTGTGGGTGAATCTTCCAGTATATGCAGAGGGCGTGCTGCAAATGCTGGAAGGAGTCACCTCTTCCCGTACAGTGATATGAAGGTCAGAGTTCACAACCAACAACACCCTTGGACTTGCCTTGGGGATTTGTGGTGTCATCTGTTTAGAAGGCAGAGTTCTTTGCTGTTTTGTTGTTGTTGCTGACAGCATAACTCTCTTTAATTTTTTGTAGGGGGGGGGGAGGAGGGCTTAGATCCTTGGGTGAAGCTGGACCACTAGTCATGAACACGGGCCAGGGCCTAAGCCGTTCCTTGCCACTCCGTGTCGTAAATGGCATATTGGCAACTTTACGTTTCTCCGCTGATGATTTTAAGTTTCTCTTTTTGCTACTTTTACTTAACTTGGGCTTTTTGGATTTTACATGCCCTGTACTAGGAGATTGGGCATCGGGCTTGGAAGACGACGTTGATGGCATTTCATCGTCTATGTCATGACTAGTGGCAGCAGCTTCAGCATTAGGAGGAAGTGGGTCTGGATCTTTCCCTACTTTATCCTCCAAATTTTTGGTCTCCATTATATGTAGCACAAGATACTGCAGAATGTGTGAACTTGGTAATATTGCAGACAGTACCAATAAACTTATACTGCTGGATTGGTTTTGCAAATTTAGTTATAATTATTTTTTTTATTTTTTTTTAGTGTGTTTTTATAACTTTTTTTTTATTTTTTAAAAACTTGGGAATAATGGGTAAATAACTATGCCCTTAGAAGCACAGAGCACAGGACACAGCACCACTGGACTGAATAGGACACAGCACAGGACCCAGCAGCACCACTAAACTCAGCAGGACAGAGCTAAGGACACAGCACCACTGGACTGGACTGATATACTGCAAAATGTGTGAACTTTGTAATATTGCAGTACCACTGTACTTTTACTGCTGAATGTGTGAACTTGGTAATATTGCAGTACCAATGGGCTTATACTGCAGGATTGGTTTTGCAAATTTTGTTGTAATTAAAAAAAAATTAAATTATTTTTTTTTAATTTTTTAAACACTTGGGAATATTGGAGAAATAACTATGCCCTTAGAAGCACAGAGCACAGGACACAGGACCGAACAGGACACAGCACAGGACCCAGCAGCACCACTGAACTCAAAATTGACAGAGCACAGCACACAGCACCACTGGACTTTTACTGTTGAATGTGTGAACTTGGTAATATTGCAGTACCAATGGGCTTATACTGCAGGATTGGTTTTGCAAATTTTGTTGTAATTAATTTTTTTTTTAATTATTTTTTTGTATTTCTTTTTATAACTTTTTTTTATTTTTTAAAACACTTGGGAATAATGGGGAAATAACTATGCCATTAGAAGCACAGAGCACAGGACACAGCACCACTGGACTGAACAGGACACAGCACAGGACCCAGCAGCACCACTGAACTCAAAATTGACAGAGCACAGCACACAGCACCACTGGACTGATACTGCAGAACACAGCACAGCACAGCACAGAACTAAACAGCACAGCACGAGATTATTATTATTATTATTATTAATATTTATTTATAAGGCGCCACAAGGCATCCGCAGCGCCGTACAGAGACAAACAAAATCACAATACAATGGGAGACAGCACAGTACAGTAAACACAGCAACTCAGTACGCTCAATGCACAGCTAGAGAGGGCGGGGAAGGGGGAGGGAGGATCCGCAAATGACGGGGCCCAAGAAGGAGGGCGCGGAAGACAGGGAGACCCCCAGGGGGGAGGAGGGAGCGAGAGTGGACGTGGGGTGGAGGACCCTCGAGGAGGAGGGCTAAGTAGCTGGAGAGCATAGTTAGAAGTGGTGGAAACAGGAGGAGAGATGGCCCTGCTCAGAGGAGCGTACAATCTAAGGGATTGAGATCTACCAGGACAGAGGACCACCTAACACACCCTCCCTCTACCCTGATCAATGCCCGAGTGAAGATGGCGGCGACTAGCGGGGAATTTATAGGATCCGAGTATCGCGAGATCCGACAGCGGGATTATGACTCAGAGCCTCGGTTTCAAGTTTTCATTTGGCGCCAATACCCGGATCTGTCTCTGATCCGACTCGGATTGAAAAGGTTCGGGTGGGTTCGGATTCACAAAATCCGAGTGCGCTCATCTCTAGAATGAAGGTGGAGAGGTGGATGGTGTTGTACATGTAAGCAAGCAGTGTAGTCAAACAATGGGAACAGCCAGTAGAATACTTGCTTGTATAGGAAGAGGTAAGGCCGTCATCAGAGATCATGGGTTCCAGGACAGATGATTAGAACAGGGCCCCTCCACCTCCCCACAATGTTCCCCCGTTCCCAATGCATGGCTAACTTCACTCTGATACCCTCACCCCTACAGATCCCACTACTCTAGTATCGAACATCCTGCATGCTTATGTTTGTCTTGTTAAAATTCTGTACCAAAAATAACTTGCTACTTACAGGGTTGTATTATTCCTTACAATACACTAGTTTCCCTAATGAACACTGATGCAATGCCATTAAAACTTCCTGTTGATACAAATAGTATTTACAGGATATTATATCAATTTTACATCTCACATGTCCTATATAAAAGAAGAACTAAGGCCTGTTTCTGCCCGGTTTCAAACCGGGGACTTTTCGCGTGTGAGGCAAACGTGATAACCACTACACTACAGAAACACCAGCGGTGACCTGTCCTGACCTCTGACACTGTAATAGAGAGTGATCCTTTCTGACATTTAGTGATCTCTATCTGGACTCAACTTGATAAAAAAAATTGATTATTTACACTGACTGTCTGAGGGTGTTATCCTACCAATATCGATGTACCCAGGGTCCCTGTTCCCTAGTCCTTCATTAGGGGTCCATCTTGGATGGGTGGTCTCTTAGTAAAATCCATCTGCACTTCCGCATAAAGTGATGGGAGACACCTAGTTGACTGTAGTGTATTCCTTCATACGTAGGGATCTACTTATAGTGCAGAGGAGGTTTAGTTGAGATCAGATCTTTCCTAACACCAATACATCAAAAGTAAAATTGATCTTGTAACTATACAAGGTCTCCAACGTAATAATAATAAAAAAGTAATAAAATGTTCAGTGCTAATACCTTTTATCCTTGCACTTATACCTTAGTGATTAAACACTTAATACCTCTTATCTAAAATAACGACACGGACACCAGATATAAGTTTGGCAGAAAGGGGCGTATTTATTTTGTGGAAGAATTTTATTTTAAAACTCTGAATGGCGACGAGAGCGAAGCAGTCAGCTAACGTCTAAACTTTAAACCAATACAGCGTAAGGTGAAGCAATACCGCTGTCCCAAGACTTTACGGATCCCAAGTCTTTACGATTGGTCGGTACTAACTTGGCGTCATCGTGACTGCCCCCTTCTGGACTCACATTGTCGTATACAATCGTATATCCTCCGCCCCAGAGGCCAAGAGTCAGGTTACTGCAAAAGTGGCAGTGACGTGCGGCCAATTAAACGGTAGTACCTTCGATTAGCCGCTGACTGCATTGCTCTCCTACCCACAGCCAGGACCCTTTAACGGGAACATCGCCCACCACACAGAGAAAGAACTAAGGGACCTAAATGCCTATAAAGATGAATAATGAACCACTCCATGCCCTCATCTGTGAGGTGCACCCCGTCTGTACGGAAAAAATGAGTGTGCCTCACCGTGATCCATGGGTGAGCAATAGCAAATCCACCTAAAGCTTCGACCACTTTACTTGCGGTCTTATTGACCTTCCGAATTATGGTCTTCATAACGGGAGGGGCGATAGGAATTCTCCAAGCAAGGCGGGGGATAATGTGGGACCAACCTATCCTAATCCCAGGCCATCTAGCATGTAACGCTCTCAAATCCTCTCTTATACCGATAATTAAATCCAAGGATTTGACATGGCCTAGATCATTACCGCCTGCATGAACCAATAGAATGCCAGGGGGGCCAAATTGGTTAATTTTGTTGTCTAAAAGTGGCATGATAGCATGCCATAACAATCCCCTCCTTCCAACCCATCTGAATGTTATAGGGTTGGTAAATAGGGACCAATCATAGGCCATATGATGTTTCTCGGCCCAATATACATATGAGTGGCCTATGACCCATACGTTAATCTTCTGCAGACCTAAGACCAAAAAATATAATTGGTTAGGGCCATAAAATTAATTTGCTTATCGAACCAAATATATATATATATCCGCTGGTGTGAACCAACCTCTGCACTCTATAGTAGGTCATGACAAGCTAATCCTGAAGCTTAACACCCAGCGGTCCATGAGCAACTAATTACCATAAACTTTTCTCATAACAGAGAAAATCGGAGGTATCTTAAAACCAAGCAGGTCTGGGTGTAAATTTAAAGAGACCACTTTAACCTTATAACGTATTAAAAATGGAGAAACAACCAAGCGGGTTCCGGTGCCACTAACGAACCGCTTTCACATAAATTAGTATACCAAGCCGGTCTAAATAAACTATGACACGGCTTTAAACTCCATAAGCTGCAGTGTACGCATACTAAATATTGAAGGTTCAAATACCAAGCAGGTCAATGTGCACCATAAGACTGCTTTATCCTCCAAAGCTGCAGCACATAAATATGAGTATAAAAGGTTTATTTAAAAATCACAGGTCTACATGTTACTGCCAGACCGCTTTAGCCTCCGTCCACTGACGTATGTCATACCTTTTATACTTAAAGTACAAATTATCGTGGGGTTTAACCAAGCAGGTCCAATAAACTGTGGGACCGCTTTATCCCCTGAAGTGACATACGACAGCTAAAAACTATAACATGCAGAATAATGTTGACCAAGCAGTTCCCATGGCTGTGGATCCGCTTTACCTTACCGATCCCTGCATGTTAAGAATACATTCCGCCAGCGCGATCCCATCACAATAGCCGCTTCACCAAAGACTGACCAACTTGCATGCTGTTCAAAACTTACCAAGTGTAAATGCATAAGCGCACACTTTACATATTGCCACCAGCTTAAACTATTATTAATTCACCCTAATAGCAAAAGCACCTTGGCGTGGTGGGTGGGTTCAACATACATTTGCAAATGTGTGCAACTGAGACTTTTGCATTTTTATCTACAGTAGAAATAGCAGATCTGTTGCTGGCTATAGCAGTGTGCTGGGGGAATTTGTCTCTGTTTTTTCCTTTTAGGATAACCCCACCCTTTCATGCACCTGTTATAGCCTATAAATTGATTTGAGCAACTACCAGTTCTGTATTAAACTATTATTGTGCCTACTTCCCTGACTACAATCAGCCGTACAAGCTGACATAATATATGAATACCTGTAGTAGTACAGTGAACCATGATGGGAAGGGGTAGGCAGCAATAACCAAGGTGAAGGACAAAAAACCTACAAACCCTGGAGGCCCATAGCCAATCAGACCTTGATCCAGTGAGAACAGGGAAAAAAATCCCCTCATGCCCTTGCTAAAAGCGACAAGCAGCAGAGCCCAAGGTTATCGCCATGGTGTGGCAGTATTTACCTTATGTTAGGGTTGTGGGCGTATATATGACTTATATGCTCCTGACTTCCAGCGGCCTATTGCCTGTATAACCGAGGGCGACTCGCCTCTTTCTGCTGCGGCAGTAGCCAACCCGATTCTAAATGAATGGGTACCATAGAGCGACGGGTCTAAACCCAAATACACCAACGCACGTTTAAATACTGCATTAAATTGGAATTTAGAAAGAGGTGCACCATCTGCATGTATCAGCCACATCTTTCCTTCTTTTGGGCGAACTATTGAAAATTTTGAGCACCAAGCCACCGGGCATATACCCGTATCTTCCTGTGCTGCTATGTTAAACCAATGCCCTTTACTGAGTTGGTCAGTCTTTGAGCGGGCTAATTTACAACCCACGTGTGAATCAGTAATATATGTATACTTCGCCAATAGCGCATTACCAATATCTGCATTAGATCGCGCAACCAGTTCGCTTATTCTAAAAGCCCCATGGAAGGCCATGCAAAATGCTGTGCTGAAAAGGAGCGAATCGTACTGATTCGTTGTGACCGCTGTGAGAGCACTCACCAATAACCTCAATATAGCTATGGAAATGGGACGTCTTGCGTCCGCCTCCACCGGCCGTTCCTTTGCCCAACCTCTCAATGCTTTGGAGATCATGAAGCCCTTATTGGGGTCCGCCACACTATGCAGACGAGCCATAAAGGAAATCCCTGACAGGGTAGAGGCCATATTGGATTTTGATGCTCCTTGGAGGTACCTACTCCACATGAAATCTAACATGGGATCCTTTTGAGTTGAAGGGTGACAGCCCGGATAAGAACTCAGGAACAATTGCCATTGGTGCCAGGCAGTTCTATATGATTTTCTCGTGGAAGCAGCCAACGACAATTCCGCCAGACCCATTATACCGGCTCGACCATCTGCCAAGCGGAAAGGGGACAGGGAATACCTATTAGGCTAGCTTGGGGTGCTAAAGACCGGAATCGCTGCCATTGGCAGCGAGATAGAGAGTCAGCTATGTGATTCTCTATGCCAGGAACATGTTTGGCCCGAAATAAAATGTCTAACTCTAACGAACGCAACACCAGTCTGCGCAATAAGTTAACTGCCGGCAGAGAGGAAGCGGTCTGACGGTTAATAGCTTCACCTACCCCGAGATTGTCACACCAGAACACTACATTCCGGCCAGACAAACTCTTCGCCCATAGCTCTAGGGACAGTACTATGGGAAACAGCTCTAGCACTAACATGTTCTTGACTAGGCCATTTATATGCCATTCCGTCGGCCAAGTAGCCGCGCACCATTCCCCTTGAAAAAAGGTTCCAAAGCCGTGGTCTCCGGAAGCATCCGTGTGCAGTTCTAACTCCCTACTAGATACTGGACATTCAGGCCAAATCCGCACGCCATTAAAATCTTGCAAGAAAGTTGCCCAGATCTTAATATCGGATGCTAGACGAATCCGTGCATGAGGCCTGCTGTGGCCAATTGTAACTTCCTGCTAAATATCCCGCCCATAGGGATTACCCTACAAGCAAAATTCAATGTACCCAGAAGTGACTGGATGCGCCGCAGAGAGCTAGCGTCTGCACTCAGAACCTCTGATATGATTGTTCGCAGTTTCTCAATCTTATCCCTGGGTAAGCGACAACATCCTACCGTGGTGTCTATCTCTATTCCCAGAAGTGATAAGCAGGGGGCTGGACCCTTTGTTTTGTCATGGGCTATAGGAACTCCCATAACAGCAAAAAGAGCTTTTGCTGCAAACAAAACTTCAGAGCAAACAATGGATGAACCTGGGCCTATAAACAAAAAATCGTCTAAATAGTGTGCTACCCCAACGTGGCCCGTTCCTGCTTGTATACACCAATGCAGGAAGGAGCTGAAGCACTCAAAAAACGAACATGACACCGAACAGCCTATAGGAAGACAGCGATCAATATAAAAGCCGTCTTGGAATTTGAAGCCCATGAATCTAAAATATTCTGGGTGAAGCGGGAGAAGCCTAAAAGCAGACTCGATGTCCAGCTTAGCTAGAAGTGCGCCTTTCCCAAAAGATCTCACTAGGGCCAAAGCTTCCTCGAAAGACTGGTAAATTACCGAGCTGTGGTGAGCATCTGTCAGAGATGACCTAAACGGGTCCTTTCTCCTGAACTCCAGCTGCTATACCTCGTGGGTATCGATCGATAGATAAAACAGACAACTTCAGATGTTGGGCTGAAAATGTATCTGGTTCTGACCAGCCCTAAGTCAGAGTAGTTTTATTTATACATAGTTTCACAGAGAAAGAGAGATAAGGAATGCAAGGTTTCTCAAGGCAACTTGTCCATGTCAGCAGTTTGTGGGCATGATGTAGAGCAGATGTCTTATCACAGTCACGTAGGCCTCAAGTGGGGGTCGTGGGCTCCTGGTACCAAAGTTGCTGGATGTGCACATTCTTGAGAAGAGACATGTTGGCGAGAAAGAAATGAATGTGAGGCAAAGTTCATGGAGAATATTCTGCAGCTTGCAGACTATTCTTCTTTCAATAGTAATTATACAAAATGCATTACTTTAAGAAGTTCATAAAATGTATATCTCTCACATAAACCCCTCTTTTTATCATTTTTATAATTAACCTGCCTATCCTTTTGGTGTGCATGAAGCACTCCTGCACCCGACCTACTTCATTCAATTCAATGGAACCTCTAATAGGCCCTTAGAGGATGGTAAAGATACATTCAATCAGGTCTATGGTTCATGTACACCTAATTCTTAAAAATAATAAAAAAGAAAATGGGAAAGACTGAAGGGGGGGGGGGAGAGTACAAAAGAGCCTTAAAGCTCAGAGAGGACAAGATAAACCTCTGATACCGGTTTGGGCTTTACATGTCTTTTAAGAGACTTCTTATTCAGAATGAGATCATTTCTGCACCTTTTCAAACAGCATTGGAAAAAACATAAGCTTAGTTTAAAAATGACATATAGCAACAACAATAAAGCGAATATCTTAGCTATCCATATTAAAATGCCTGAAATCCATGCGAAAATACCTTTGCCCCAATTGCTAGGATTTAACCATGAGAAGGCTGATGTCCACCAGCCATCATTAACCGTATCAGGGTCAAAATTCTCTTTCCTGAAATTCTCCTTCATTTCTTTGGCTTCTGTCATGTACCTGTCTATTACTTCTTCTGGATTATCAGTGTCATTTGTTACAAAGTTACAACAATGTATTCCGTATTCTGTTTCTAGGGTCAAACAGTATCCTCCTGACTGAGCAGTGATGTAGTCTAATACAAGTTGATGTTGTATTAACTGGGTTTTCATCGCCTGCAGTTCCTTTCCAACATACCTAAAGGATTTGTCATAAATTTCTGTTATGTTATCTAAAAGTCCTGCAACCTTTAATATCATATTATAGTTCGCCATGTACCCCCATGTCCCTATTGAAATGATGTTACCAAATCCAATGCCCACATTGTGCCCTTTGGACTTTGCTATGAGAGGGATATGTTCAGTATCTATTGTCTTAATTTCCCTTTACTCAAGCCTATGGTCCTTTTTATTCCTGAATACTCCTTTGAGGTCATCATGGGTCATGACATAGAATTTAGGAACCAATCTGGCCAAGTAGCATACCCCTATGGAATTTGGGGGGAGCCACCTGTAGGCATTGCGTCCACACACATAATAAACATCATCTGGTAAAAGGTAGGGGATATCATAAAACAGGCAATATGTAGATACCTGTTGTCCTAAATGACATGACGTGTCATTTTCTGCTCTGTCATTGTCAAAGGCAGGTAGTGTGCCGTTCCAGGTGAGATTATATCTGTCATATTGACATTTTATACCCTCCTGGCTCTTTAAAAAAATAGTACCTTTTCCGGGTTTCATCTTCACTGTTTGGTTGCATTCAGAATTACAGTGTGATAAATAAGGTTGGGTGAAATTCACTATAACTTGACAGCGTGATTTAGGGACGGACCCTAAAGGGAAACTCTTATTTTGGTAACTAATGCGTATTTGGCCATATGGGGTCCATATTGACTCATTTATAGCCCTATTGGATTCTATTCCCTTATTGAAACAATATTTTGGTCTGACTCCATTCGTGTTTAGTTTTACTACTGGGTATCTGGTGGTTTTATACTTGTGGCTGACCATGCGTCCACATGAGAAGTTTCCCTCTCTCATTTTAGTCAGCTCTTCACTACTCAAAGGTATGGGAACCAGGGCTATATTTTTACTGATGGTAGGAGTACGATAACATACCCAGCAGTTGCTGGTATTAGTTATTTGACTGATGGCGTTGTGCAAGTGTGCTATAACATTCTCTGGCTCTTCTAAATTAGAAAAGGCTGTAGGAAAACATAGAAAAAGAACAATTTTTAAAAGGACCTTACTCCCCTTCATGGTTTTTCCTGGGTCACCGTAGCCTTTTTGCAGTGGCTGGCGTGGATCCAAGGATCCTTTCCTTCAAGTTTCACAGAAGTGGGTGTAGTCAACAGAACTTGATATGGCCCCTCAAATCGTGGTCCCAGAGACATCCTCACGTGTCTTTTTATGAAGACGTAATCTCCTGGCACCAGGGCATGTGTTCCAGTGCAATCCTCTGGATCTGGGATTGAAGAGAAAACTCAAGAATGTATGTTAGTGAGGGACTTCTGTAGTTCTTTCACATAACTAGTCAGTTCACCTTGGTGTTTCACTAAAGATTGTGGAAAATAACACCCTGTCTTTGGCGGCCCCCCAAACAGTATTTCATAGGGGCTCAGCTTGTGTTTCTTATTAGGTGTTGTCCTGACTGAGTATAGGGCGAGGGGAAGGCATTGCAACCAGGGCATCCCTGTGCTTTTCATGGCTTTCTGTATTTTGAGCTTGAGAGTGCCATTTAGCCTTTCTACCTTGCCACTACTCTGCGGGTGGTAGGGGGTATGGAATGCTTGAGCAATCCCCAAGTCTGACATGATAGATGTCATCACTTCTCCTGTAAAAGTAGTACCTCTGTCTGATTCAATCACCTCTGGAACCCCGTATCTACATACTACCTCAGATAGCAGCTTCTTGGCTGTATTTTTCGCTGTGGCTTTGGATATCGCCCACGCTTCCGAAGAGACTGGAGAATAGATCAGTAGCTACTAGGACATATTCATATATTCCACATTTGGGTAGCTGAATGTAATCTATCTGTATGCGCTGAAAGGGGTAGAGGGGTTTAGGTGTCACCCTGGGAGGTACTGTTACTGTGTGACCAGGGTTATGTGTGTTACAGATGGCGCAGGCCTTTACCAGATTACTGGCAGCTGTGCTGAAGCCTGGCGCGATCCAGTGTCTGAATACAGTGTTAATTATTGCGTCTTTTGAAACATGGGAAGGCCCATGCACTAGAGCAGCCAGTGTAGGAAAAAGGACTCTAGGGAGACAGTGTCTGTCTGTTGTGGCCCATATGCCCTCTATGTGTTCCGCCCCCCTCTTTTTCCACTCCTCTCTTTCAGATACTGCTGCTTGCTTTTGGAGGATTTTTAGCATTTCCAGATCTATAGGGAGGGTGGGGGGTGTTGTGGACACTAAATAGTGTTGTACTAGCGGTAAGTCTGCTGCAGCTTTTGCAGCCTGGTCTGCTAGTCTGTTTCCTCTTACTTCCATAGTCTGCTCTCTGGTGTGTGCTTTTACCTTTATGACTGCCACTTCCTTGGGCAGTTCTAATGCAGCAAACAACCTCAAAATAATTTCTACATTTTTAATGGGTTTACCGTTAGAGGCCATAAAGTGTCTGTTCTTACAAATACTTTGATAGTCATGTGCAACCCCAAAGGCATATCTGGAGTCAGTGTAAATGTTAGCTGTTCTCCCTTCTGCATACTGACATGCACTTATAAGTGCTTCTAATTCAGCTTGCTGTGCAGATTGACTTGGTGGGAGGGGTTGCTGGAGTACAATATCTGTTTCTGTTGTAACTGCATAACCTGTTTTGGGAGAGCCCTCCTCATAGTACCTAGACCCATCTACAAACAGGAGTAAATCAGGGTTGCTAAGAGGTGTCTCTTTAACATCCCCGGGAGGTTTAGTTTCCAGATCCATTAAGGCTAGACAGTCATGATCACAGAAATTTTTTTAGTTGTGTTTCCTGCTTTGTCACAGCCTCAACACTCTCTATATTGTCTGTGTCTTCAGCATCACTTTCTATACTGTCTGTGTTTGCAGCGTCTATAGTGTTTCTGTCTGTGTCTGCAGCATCTATACTGTTACTGTCTGTGTCTTCAGTGTTTGCAGCATTTATACTGTTACTCCCCTCTTTTATATCCATGCAACTTGGGAACAATGTTGCTGGATTTAAAACTGTGCATCTTTTTAGTGTAACATTTGAGGGTGTCAGTGGTGCTACTTCATATTTAGTTAATCTAGCCACTGAGATGTGTTTTGTTCTGGCTTGATTCAGTATTTCCATGACTGAGTGTGGTACCTGAATGGTGAGAGGGTGATCCAGCACTATGTCTGCAACTTTTTGTAGCAATAAAGCGGCTGCTGCTACTGCTTTTATACATGTTGGGGCTCCCACTATGACGGGGTCTAATTTTTGTGAGTAGTACCCCAATGGTCTTTGTCTGCTCCCATGCTCTTGTGTTAGTACGCCATGAGCGTGCCCTTCTTGTTCATGGCAGAACAAGTTAAACGGTAGTTCATAGTTAGGGAGCCCAAGGGCTGGGGCGCTTGTGATTAAATCTTTGATCAGCTCAAAAGCTGCTTTTTGTTCAGCTGTTGACCAAAACATATTGCAACTTCTATTCATTGGAAGTTGGATCAATGCAATCTGGATTGCCTAAATGGTCTTTTTTGCTGGAGATCTGTGAAGAAAAAAACTTTTGCATAAAGATTAACATTTATTCACTAGGAATTACAGTAACTGTTATTCGTTGAACAGCTGCTAATACGACACTTGTTTAAAAGTTTCTCTTTGTAGCTTAACTGTGACGCTATGCGTTCCATGCAAGGAAAAACTGATTTCCTCAAAGAGGCAGTCCCCAATATCACAAACAGGGAATGTCAGTGACGAGACCTGGGCGAGTGTTCAAAGCCACTCCTTTCTCATCATCTCTTTGTAAACCAAATATTCACACATATTTCCAGATTCTGTGATTTCCATGTTTACAGTACAAATATATATTCACAATTCTCGCTCACAGACAACATTTTATCTCGTAACAATTCTTTATGGGCATAACAAACCCTCCTGATTTCTGAGAACATTTATCAGCGCCATTTTACACAGATAAAAACAGCTTGTAATATCTCTCCATGTAAAGCTCACTCCCACAATTCTCAACTTCATTAAAGAGAAAGCTATTTTTCTCAAAAAAAAAAAATAATAAAAATAAATATTACTTTGTTCAAATATAGAAACGGCTTGTTGGACCCCAGCCAACTTTGTTCTGAAACCAGTAATAGTGATAATGTACATTATTTACAGTCTTGTGACGGACCAAAGACTTTAAAACTTCTTTTGCATCTCTTCAAAAACATTACATTTACAACTGTACAGCTTTTTCAACCTTGAAACATGTCTCTTGTAAAACGGTCAAGACAGACAAACATGGATCTTCCTCACACGCAGTAAGACGGAGATAAAACTCACATACAGAGAAAGAAAACTTAACTGCTATCTTCCAGTCTACTGCTGTGGAACTACAAGTCCCAGCATTAGACTAAATACACATTAGCTTCAACATGCTAATATCAATCAGCACTCCGGACATATTTTTCCTATTGAAAAATAGAAACATACTTGGAAGAACCATTTTATCAATGTTACATACATTGTCAGATAACAAAAAACACAGAGTGCTTCTTATCTCAACACACTGAAATCTTTTACACAGAATAAGGGAGGGGCACATCTCACTCTTCAGCTGCGCAGCATTTAAACATACATTTTTAGTACACAACCTACTTGATTCATTGTTTTAGTCATTATATCATTTAGCTTGTGATACATTTTCTATTTCATCAGTGTCACTTAAATTTGTTAACTGTAACATATCACAGGAATCATTGTCATTCTCTAATTCTTCTGACATTTTACACCATGCAACACATCTGTCAAAATAACCTTTTTCTTTCAGTGTTTTCTCATTGTCTTTAATTAGTTGTTTCAAAAATGGAACTTTTAATGTACCGTTCTCAGACACCCCTGCAGCTTTGAACAGCTTTCTCATCCCTTTTATGAAATCCTTGCCTTTATGCTTTCGCATATACTTTATGGGGTCTAGATCCCCGTACTTTTCGGATTTCTCTCCTGTCTTGGACCCTTTATTTCCCACACTGGGATTACCTTATGGTCCAATATATTTTGAATGAGAAAACTTTTATTTGTTCCTGTCTTGCCTTACAACAAGTTTGCAGCGGGTCTGCCTTTCTGAATGTTCCTGACTACTTTTACTAAAATCCAACAAAAAAACACAATCAAGTATACAATCAAGATTATTTGCAGGGTCAACTGTGTGATCTGACTGAGTTATGTGGTGTTATTCACGTGTATGTATCAGGTGTATGGCATAGAGAAGACAATATATCAATACATGTAACAATACAAGACAGATTACACACAAGTACCTTGATACTCTTAATAGTATCTGTTGCCAGAGTTCAGGGATCTCCGTCAATCAGACTGCAGTACCCTCGAGCTGGGATAATTCCCCCTCCACAGAGACAGCTCTAAGAGCAAAAATAAAGCTTTTTGCTCACCAGCGCTGGATTAACGTCTGTCTGTCTGGAAAGGGAGAACCCCGTTGTCGGGAGGTCTGATGTATTGGAGATCCCGGCGGCGAGCCCCCACTGAAACTGTCAGAGATGACCTAAACAGGTCCTTTCTCCTGAACTCCAGCTGCTATACCTCGTGGGTATCGATCGATAGAGAAAACAGACAACTTCAGATATTGGGCTGAAAATGTATCTGGTTCTGACCAGCCCTAAGTCAGAGTAGTTTTATTTATACATAGTTTCACAGAGAAAGAGAGATAAGGAATGCAAGGTTTCTCAAGGCAACTTGTCCATGTCAGCAGTTTGTGGGCATGATGTAGAGCAGATGTCTTATCACAGTCACGTAGGCCTCAAGTGGGGGTCGTGGGCTCCTGGTACCAAAGTTGCTGGATGTGCACATTCTTGAGAAGAGACATGTTGGCGAGAAAGAAATGAATGTGAGGCAAAGTTCATGGAGAATATTCTGCAGCTTGCAGACTATTCTTCTTTCAATAGTAATTATACAAAATGCATTACTTTAAGAAGTTCATAAAATGTATATCTCTCACACATCTATGGCGTCGTTTACCGACGAACCAAGGGGGTGGGACACCGGTATTTACCCATAGCTTTCTTAGGCACCACTCCTATAGGGGATAAGATTAAGTTCGCTAACAGAGGAGACGGAAAAGGACCCTGCATCCTTCTTAAGGCCACTTCTTTATTAACCTTTTCGAGTACTACTTCTGGCAAGACCGACGCCGACTTCAAATTCCGGCCATCCCCGGACCGTACCGGCCCGGATATGGGAAGCCTAAAACCTACAGTGAAACCTTCTTTCAGAAACTTGGCTTGTGTGGCATCAGGAAAGAAACCAAGCCATCTGACCAACACATCTAACTTAATGGGCGATGGGGCCTTGCCCAGTGGGTCCCGACATGCCCCGCCCCCTTCCTGCACCTGGAGCATTCCTGGTGCATTCCCACACTGGGTGCGGGCCTCTACAGATCGCACAGGCGTGCCTATACCTGCAGGTGTCCCCCCTGTTGCAGGTGGAATTATTGAACGCAAAACAAACATCTGTTCTGCTTACGGCCCCCTCCTCCTGGAAACTTGACACTCGGCCGTTGCTCTTCACTCTGAGGTCGCATAAGCTTCGACCACGTTTCAACATCCTTGCATTCGAAGGGGATATGCTTCATCCCGTTGGCTTTTTCCCTGAAACTCTCGTCATACCTGCGCCATATTGTAGGCCCATCATTGACTACCATATAGCATAACTGAACACTGAACAGGACAGACGTGTCCTGCCCGCTCTCTGCTGGAGCCCAGCTGGATCCTCCTCTGGGCCCCGCATTTTCTACCCGGAGATGCCCTTCTGATGCCTGGTGCCTCTCGCTGCTGTGGCTTGGGGGCCCTACATTCCTCTTTCAGCCCCCTGAACCAGCCTTCCACCTGGGTACACCTCTACAGCATTTCTGCTGTCTCTTACCCTGATCGTCTGTGATGCCTCCGTTCCCAGCTCCGCTGATTCTGACGCCGTCCGCTGCTACTTTCTCCGCCTGAAGTTCTTCCTGTGTTCTCTGCTGTTCTGCTCTGAGGACCCTGATGCCGACCGCTGCTGATCTCTCCGCTGATCTCCATGTGTGGCGCTGACTCCGGCTCCACGTGCTGCTCCGTCTTCCTGATGCTGTCTTCGGTCACCGGCCTCCTCGCTGCCACGTCTGGTCTCCGACCTCCACGCCACCATACCTTACCAACGGTGTGCTGCTCTTTCTCCTCCGCCTGCACTGGTCCAGCTGCTATCTCTGACTGCCCCGGTCCGGACGCCTGCTGCTCCAGTTCCAGCCCCTTATTATGCTCCTCCAGTTCCTGATGCTGTCTCCAGCTGCCCTTGTAGCTGCCCTCCACGCGGCACTGCTCCGATCCTGATGCTCTCTCCTGCTGCCGAACTGAAGCCTCTCAACGCTGCCTTACTCTCCACAACCATCTCACCGTCTCCCTGGGCCTGTGACTCTGCCTCACTGCCTCAGCGTGGCTCTTGTCCGCACCGTGACTCTCCTGATTCTCTGGTCTCCCTGGACTTTCCTGCCTTGGACTCTGTACCTCCCTGGACTCCCGGTCTCCCTGGACTTTCCTGCCCTGGACCCGGTACCGGCTCTCTGCAGCCCTACATCATTTTCGCCACCTTGTTTTCATTTCTAACTTACCTTAAGCTTATTTAACTGCTATTTAATTTTTGTGTTTTCATTTCTATTTAATTAATTTTTTGTGTTTTCATTTCTAACTTACCGTTAGCTCATTTTAACCTTAGTTTAACCTTATTTTACTGCAATTTATTTTATTGTATTGTACTGTATTTTATATTAATTATTCTATCTTAATTATTGTACTTTATCTTAATTATTGTATTTTATTTGCATTTTTAACTTTCTCCATTTTATTTTAATTCTTTACGGCACTTTATATTGCTTCTGCGACCGCCTTTTGTTCTTGCTCCATTCCTTTGTCTCTTACAGTATTATCTTTGTCTTTGTCCTACTTTGTTCTGTCAATCCCTAATCTAATTTAGCTTAATCTAACTAGTTTAATTTTACTAATTCTTTGTTTTACTTTACTCCGTCTATCCTTAATCTAACTAAGCCTCTTATCTGCTCTGGTCCATTTCTGTCTCCCTTTGCTGCCCTCACCTCTGTGTTAATTACCCTTGCCCCTTCTATTATTCCCCGTCCATCCCTGTCCCTCACCATGCCACCCCGCTCCTTTCCTATACCCATCCTCTCCCCCAGCCCCCTTCTCTCACCCATCTCTCGCTGCCCCACCCCTCACCCTCCCCCTAACTCTATCAACCCTGACAATCTCATCCGCATCTCCCCTCTTCCCTCCCTCCCCTTCTCATGTGGAACTCCAGGTCCATCCGTAACAAACTGGCCTCCATCCATGACCTCTTCATCTCCAACTCTCTAAATCTTCTTGCCATCACTGAAACCTGGCTTACTTCTTCTGACACTGCCTCACCTGCCGCCCTCTCCTATGGGGGCCTCTCCTTCACCTACTCCACCAGACCGGATGAGCGTCCAGGAGGTGGAGTGGGTCTCCTCCTTTCCCCCAACTGCACTTTTCGGGTCATTCCCACTTTACCTTCCCTCTCCTTCTCTTCCTTTGAAGTACACTCCATCCGGCTCTTCTCCCCCATCCACCTCCGTGTCTGAGTCATCTACCGTCCCCCAGGCCCCTCCTCCCTTTTCCTTGACAACTTCACTTCATGGCTCCCCCACTACCTTTCCTCTGACCTTCCCTCCATCATACTTGGTGACTTTAATATTCCTATTGACAACTGTTCTGACCCCGCCACCATCAAACTTCTCGCCCTCTCCTCCTCCATAGGCCTCACTCAGTGGACTTCTTCCCCCACCCACTGTCTTGGTCACTCCCTTGACCTTGTCTTTTCTCACCTCTGTGATCTCTCTGACTTCTCCAACTCTCCCTTCCCACTCTCTGATCACCATCTCCTCTCCTTCACTCTGTCCTCCTCCCCTGCTCCTGCCTCGCCCAAAGCCACCCACACCAGGCGCAACCTTGACGCTATTGACCATACCTCCTTGTCCTCCTCTCTTAAAACTCTCCTATCACCCCTTCCCTCCCTGGTCTGTCCTGACCAGGCGTCCTCCCTCTACAATCTCTCCCTCTCTACTGCCCTGGACGCTGTCTCCCCGGCCTCTACTGTCAGCAGACACCGCATTATTCCCCAGCCCTGGCACTCGAAACTCACCCGCTTCCTCCAAAAGTGCTCTCACACTGCTGAACGCCTCTGGAGGAAATCTCGTTCCCTGGCCGACTTCCTTCACTTTAAATTCATCCTCTCTTCTTTCTGCTCCGCCCTCTCCCTCGCCAAACAATCCTTCTTTAAGTCCCTCATTTCTTCTCAGTCCTCCAATCCCCGCCGCCTCTTTGCCACCTTCAACTCCCTACTCTCCCCCCCACCCCCTTCTGTCCCGTCTTCTCTGTCCGCTTCTGACTTTGCCACCTTTTTCTCTTCCAAAATTGAGGCCATCAGACTGAACATCTCCTCCTCCCCTTCTCCCGCCTCCCTCTTCGCTTCACCTTCTACCAACACCCAACTCTGGTGCTCCTTCGGCCCTACAACAGATGAAGAAGTTCGCTCTCTCATTCTTTCCTCTCCACCCTCTACCTGCCCTCTTGATCCCATCCCCTCTCACCTCCTTCGCTCTCTTTCTCCCACTGCCTGCTCTTACCTCGCACACCTTTTCAACCTATCACTCTCCTCTGGTGTAGTACCCCTCTCATTTAAACATGCTCTCATCTCTCCTATCCTCAAGAAACCCAATCTCGACCCCACATCTCTTGACAACTATCGCCCTATCTCTCTTCTCCCCTATGCCTCTAAATTACTTGAGCGAATTGTCTGCAGCCGCCTAACCAGGCACCTCTCGGACAATTCCCTCCTTGACCCTCTCCAATCCGGCTACCGCCTCCTCCACTCTACCGAAACTGCCCTGGCCAAGGTTACTAATGATCTCCTATCGGCCAAATCCAAGGGTCATTTCTCCCTACTCATCCTCCTTGACCTTTCCGCAACCTTTGACACCGTGGATCACCCCCTCCTGCTGCAAACTCTTCTCTCTCTCGGCCTCTCTGGTTCTGTCCACGCCTGGTTCACCTCATACCTCGCTAACCGCTCCTTCTCTGTATCCATGTCTGGTTCTTCCTCCTCCCCCTAACCTCTCGCTGTAGGAGTCCCACAGGGCTCAGTTCTCGGCCCTCTACTCTTTTCACTCTATACTTCCTCCCTTGGTGCTCTCATCTCCTCCTTTGGCCTTCAGTATAACCTTTATGCTGATGACATTCAACTTTACATCTCTTCACCTGATCTTTCCTCCACCCTCCTCGCTCAGGTATCTGACTGCCTCTCCGCCATCTCCTCCTGGATGTAGGAGCGCTTTCTCAAAATCAACATTTCCAAAACTGAACTCATTGTCTTTCCTCCTCCCAGCCTCCCATCCCACCATGACCTCTCCATTGTCGTTAACAACACTACCATCTCCTCTGTCACCCAACTCCGCTGCTTGGGTATCACCCTTGACTCCTCTCTCTCTTTTGCCCCCCACATTCATTCTCTTGCCAAAGCCTGTCGCTTCCAACTACGCAACATCGCACGCATCCGTCCCTTTCTCTCTCAGGAGGCCACCAAAACCATCATACATGCACTCATCATCTCCCGCCTGGATTACTGCAACCTCCTCCTCCCCGGCCTCCCCCACTCCCGTCTCTCCCCCCTCCGCTCTATACTCAATGCGGCCGCAAGACTCATCTACCTCTCACACCGCTCCTCCTCTGCCTCCCCTCTCTGCCTTGCCCTACACTGGCTCGCCTTCTACTACAGAATTCTTTTCAAACTCCTCACCACCACTTACAAGGCTCTCTCCCACTCTACTGCCCCTTATATCTCTAACCTCCTCTCCATTCACACTCCCACCCGCTCCCTGCGCTCGGCCAAAGACCGCCGCCTCTCCTCCACTCTGATCACCTCTTCCCATTCCAGAATCCAGGACTTTTCACGTGCAGCCCCCCTTCACTGGAATGACCTCCCTCGCTCCATCCGCCTCTCTCCTACTCTGTGCTCCTTCTAACGTGCACTCAAAACTCACCTCTTTCTCAAAGCCTACCAACCATCCACTTAACCCTCATCTCCTCCACTCATTCTCCCCTCTCTCCCATTCCCTCAACTGGCTCCTCTTGTGCCTGGTCTGTTTAAGGATGCCTTAGGGTCCCTTAGGATGTAAGCTCACTTGAGCAGGGCCCTTTTCCCTCCTGTCTCCTTACCCGTTCTTCTGCTCCGTGTCTATTGCATCTGCCTGCCTGGAGTTTCTGAAGTATTGGTACTTTTGTTTATTGTTCTGTACTGTTATACCCTGTATAGTCTACTGTTTGTCCTATGTGCGGTGCTGCGGAAACCTTGTGGCGCCTAACAAATAAATGATAATAATAATAATACCATCTCCGTTATGAGGTGCAGGTAGCACCATATGTCTGTCAGGATTTCCCAGGTATGACCACGGAGAGAGCGTAAATGGTTAAAGTGGCTTTATTAAGAACACATAACAAACCACCACGGATTGTGGCACAGATATACTGAAATGGGAAGACAGAGCAACAGTTCAATGGGATCAACAATTTAACAGAACTTGGTAACACAGACTGGAGAGGTCAACTTGGTAACGCAGACTGGAGAGGTCAACTTGGTAACGCAGACTGGAGAGGACAACTTGGTAACGCAGACTGGAGAGGACAACTTGGTTAAGCAGACTGGAGAGGACAACTTGGTAACGCAGACTGGAGAGGACAACTTGGTAACGCAGACTGGAGAGGACAACTGGGTAACGCAGACTGGAGAGGACAACTGGGTAACGCAGACTGGAGAGGACAACTTGGTAACGCAGACTGGAGAGGACAACTTGGTTACGCAGACTGGAGAGGACAACTTGGTTGCGCAGACTGGAGAGGACAACTTGGTTACGCAGACTGGAGAGGACAACTTGGTAACGCAGACTGGAGAGGACAACTTGGTAACGCAGACTGGAGAGGACAACTTGGTAACGCAGACTGGAGAGGACAACTTGGTAACGCAGACTGGAGAGGACAACTTGGTAACGCAGACTGGAGAGGACAACTTGGTAACGCAGACTGGAGAGGACAACTTGGTAACGCAGACTGGAGAGGACAACTTGGTAACGCAGACTGGAGAGGACAACTTGGTAATGCAGACTGGAACTGACAACTTGGTAATGCAGACTGGAACAAACAACTTAGTAATGCAGACTGGAGATGACAACTTGGTAATGCAGACTGGAACAAACAACTTGGTAATGCAGACTGGAACAAACAACTTGATAATGCAGACTGAAACAAAGCACATGGAGATGCAGACTGGAACAAACAACTTGATAATGCAGACTGGAACAAAGCACATGGAAATGCAGACTGGAACAAACAACTTGATAATGCAGACTGGAACAAACAACTTGATAATGCAGACTGGAACAAAGCACATGGAAATGCAGACTGAAACAAACAACTTGATAATGCAGACTGGAACAAACAACTTGATAATGCAGACTGGAACAAAGCACATGGAAATGCTCACAGGAGTGACCTGATGATCTGGCCCAGACTGTTTGAAGCAGGCAGGTATAAATAAGCCTCATGCAGCTGAATCCACTCCCAGTGATTAAGGAGAATAATCAAGTAGCACAGTGGCCCCTTTGGTGGGCAGTGGTACTACAAGTGGAAAGCATAACAAATCCAAAAGAGTCACTGCAGACAGCAGCTGCAGAGTGCAAGTCGTGACAGTACCCCCTCCTTAAAGGGCGGATTCCAGATGCCCAAATACTAGAAATGGTTAGAAAAGTCAGAGTCATAGTCTAGAATTGGGCATGTATTTGAGAAGTCTTCATGCAAGGACGGAAAGGGTATAGAAACCACGCCACAAGGGAGTTGAGATCCAGGAGAATCTTTCTTCTTCTTCACTCTCTTTTTATGGTTTTTAGAGGGTTGCTGGAAATGGAGTGAAGAAAACGATAATCTCAAAGTGGGAGTAGCTGGAGATAGAACATGAGGCATAGATGAAGCACTGGGAGTGAGATTGGCAAGTGCTGGTGTAAATTCTTTGATCACGGCCTCAGTAAAAAGCGTAAATCAGACAGAATGGGATCTTAGGTTTCAATTAAGGGCTCTCCCCATTCCAACATGTAAAACACTTGCTTTCGTTGAGTATCAAGGAGGTTGGATACAGAGGGAAAATAGGATATACAAAATTTAATAAGAGCATGAAATTGCTGGATATCCCCATTGAAGGTAGGTGGTTGGAAGACTTGAACAGAGGATGAATTCGAATTAGCATGAGACTCGGCCAGCTTGAGTTGAACATACATCCCTGGGGACTTGGGTAGGACCCCTTGGCAGAAGACAACCCATACTGGGCAAATGACTTGGCAGGGAGCCCGGATTGGGTGGCAGACTTGACAGGGACAGCACTGAGAGAAGCCTCGGAGGGGACAGCACTGTGAGAAGCCTCAGAGCAGACAGTGCTGTGAGAAGCCTCAGAGCAGACAGCACTGTGAGAAGCCTCAGAGCAGACAACGCTGTGAGAAGCCTCAAAGCAGACAGTGCTGTGAGAAGCCTCATAGCAGACAGTGCTCTGAGAAGCCTCAGAGCAGACAGTGCTGTGAGAAGCCTCATAGCAGACAGCGCTGTGAGAAGCCTCAGAGCAGATAGCGCTGTGAGAAGCCTCAGAGCAGACAGCACCAAGTTGTAACTCGGGCTGAACCACATAGAGTGGCAACTCGGGCTGAACCGCATGGACAGGCAACTCGGGCTGAACCGCATAGAGTGGCAACTCGGGCTGAACCGCATAGAGGGGCAACTCGGGCTGCACCGCATAGAGTGGCAACTCGGGCTGAACCGCATAGAGTGGCAACTCGGGCTGAACCGCATAGAGTGGCAACTCTGGAGTGGGCTGGAGGGAGAGGGCCCCCTCTGGAGCAGACTGTAAGGGCAGCGCCCCCTTTGGAGCGAACTGTAAGGGAAGCGCCGGCTCTATGGTTATTTCAGCATATGTCACATTTTGGTAGCTGAACTAACAGTTGCTGCAGGGCTCCTTTCCCATAAATATCTCATTTTCAAGGTTCTTTGTGATTTCTAAAAGATCTTTCAAGTTTGTGATGAACATGCTCAGACAGAGTCCAAATAATCTAATTTCTTGATATCAGGAATTTCTGTCAAGTTCCCAGTCTTTCAAGAGATTTTCTCACAACTAAAGTTTCAAAACATGTATAGATATTTTGGGAACTAGCATTATAGCGAAAAATTGCAAGCAAGTACAAATATTCAGCATACTTTCTAAAATTCTGCTAACATTGAAAATTTGTGACAGAGAAACAAAAGTAACATGCCGTGATCCGGACTCGAATCGGGGTTGCTGCATCCAAAACGCAACCACCATACGATCACTGCAATTTTTCCGAGCCAGGCAGGAGTCGAACCTACAATCTTCTGATTCGTAGTCAGACGCGTTATCCATTGCGCCACTGGCCCAACTGTTGTTGTTATTGATGGACTCTTTCACCACAAATTGAGAGCTGATCGAAGCCTTGCTACAGGGCTCTATGGTTATTTCAGCATATGTCACATTTTGGTAGCTGAACGAACAGTTGATGCAGGGCTCCTTTCCCATAAATATCTAAATTTCAAGGTTCTTTGTGATTTCCAAAAGATCTTTCAAGTTTGTGATGAACATGCTCAGACAGAGTCCAAATAATCTAATTTCTTGATGTCAGGAATTTCTGTCAAGTTCCCTGTCTTTCAAGAGATATTCTCACAACTGAAGTTTCAAAACATGTATAGATACTTTGGCAACTAGCATTATAGCGAAAAATTGTAAGCAAGTAAAAAGATTCAGCATACTTTCTAAAATTCTGCTAACATTGAAAATTTGTGACAGAGAAACAAAAGTAACATGCTGTGACCAGGATTCGAACCGGGGTTGCTGCTGCCACAACGCAAAGTACTAACCACTATATGATCATGGCAACTTTTCCAAGCCAGGTAGGAGTTGAACCTACAATCTTCTGATCTGGAGTCAAACGCGTTATCCATTGCGCCACTGGCCCAACTGTTGTTGTAATTGATGGACTCTTTCACCACAAATTGAGAGCTGATCGAAGCCTTGCTACAGGCTCTATGGTTATTTCAGCATATGTCACATTTTGGTAGCTGAACAAACAGTTGCTGCAGGGCTCCTTTCCCATAAATATCTCAATTTCAAGGTTCTTTGTGATTTCCAAAAGATCTTTCAAGTTTGAGATGAACATGCTCAGACAGAGTCCAAATAATCTAATTTCTTGATGTCAGGAATTTCTGTCAAGTTCCCTGTCTTTCAAGAGATTTTCTCAAGACTTAAGTTTCAAAACATGTATAGATACTTTGGCAACCAGCATTATAACGAAAATTTGCAAGCAAGTACAAAGATTCAGCATACTTTCTAAAATTCTGCTAACATTGAAAAGTTGTGACAGAGAAACAAAAGTAACATGCCGTGACCCGGTTTCGAAGCAGGGTTGCTGCGGCCACAACACAACCACCATACAATCACGGCAATTTTTCCGAGCCAGGTATGAGTCGAACCTACAATCTTCTGATCCGTAGTCAGATGTGTTATCAATTGCGCCACTGGCCCATCTGCTGTTGTATTTGATGGACTCTTTCACCACAAATTGAGAGCTGATCGAAGCCTTGCTACAGGCTCTATGGTTATTTCAGCATATGTCACATTTTGGTAGCTGAACAAAAAGTTGCTGCAGGGCTCCTTTCCCATAAATATCTCAATTTCAAGGTTCTTTGTGATTTCCAAAATATCTTTCAAGTTTGTGATGAACATGCTCAGACAGAGTCCAAATAATCTAATTTCTTGATGTCAGGAATTTCTGTCAAGTTCCCTGTCTTTCAAGAGATTTTCTCACAACTGAAGTTTCAAAACATGTATAGATACTTTGGCAACTAGCATTATAGCGAAAAATTGCAAGCAAGTAAAAAGATTCAGCATACTTTCTAAAATTCTGCTAACATTGAAAATTTGTGACAGAGAAACAGAAGTAACATGCTGTGACCAGGATTGCTGCTGCCACAACGCAGAGTACTAACCACTATATGATCATGGCAATTTTTCCAAGCCAGGTAGGAGTCGAACCTACAATCTTCTGATCCGGAGTCAAACGCGTTATCCATTGCGCCACTGGCCCAACTGTTGTTGTATTTGATGGACTCTTTCACCACAAATTGAGAGCTGATCGAAGCCTTGCTACAGGGCTCTATGGTTATTTCAGCATATGTCACATTTTGGTAGCTGAATGAACAGTTGCTGCAGGGCTCCTTTCCCATAAATATCTCAATTTCAAGATTCTTTGTGATTTCCAAAAGTTCTTTCAAGTTTGAGGTGAACATGCTCAGACAGAGTCCAAATAATCTAATTTCTTGATCTAAGGAATTTCTGTCAAGTTCCCTGTCTTTCAAGAGATTTTCTCACGACTTAAGTTTCAAAACATGTACAGATACTTTGGCAACCAGCATTATAACGAAAATTTGCAAGCAAGTACAAAGATTCAGCATACTTTCTAAAATTCTGCTAACATTGAAAAGTTGTGACAGAGAAACAAAAGTAACATGCCGTGACCCGGATTCGAAGCAGGGTTGCTGCGGCCACAACACAACCACCATACAATCACTGCAATTTTTCCGAGCCAGGTATGAGTCGAACCTACAATCTTCTGATCCGTAGTCAGATGTGTTATCCATTGCGCCACTGGCCCATCTGCTGTTGTATTTGATGGACTCTTTCACCACAAATTGAGAGCTGATCGAAGCCTTGCTACAGGCTCTATGGTTATTTCAGCATATGTCACATTTTGGTAGCTGAACAAAAAGTTGCTGCAGGGCTCCTTTCCCATAAATATCTCAATTTCAAGGTTCTTTGTGATTTCCAAAATATCTTTCAAGTTTGTGATGAACATGCTCAGACAGAGTCCAAATAATCTAATTTCTTGATGTCAGGAATTTCTGTCAAGTTCCCTGTCTTTCAAGAGATTTTCTCACAACTGAAGTTTCAAAACATGTATAGATACTTTGGCAACTAGCATTATAGCGAAAAATTGCAAGCAAGTAAAAAGATTCAGCATACTTTCTAAAATTCTGCTAACATTGAAAATTTGTGACAGAGAAACAGAAGTAACATGCTGTGACCAGGATTTGAACTGGGGTTGCTGCTGCCACAATGTAGAGTACTAACCACTATATGATCATGGCAATTTTTCCAAGCCAGGTAGGAGTCGAACCTACAATCTTCTGATCTGGAGTCAAACGCGTTATCCATTGTGCCACTGGCCCAACTGTTGTTGTATTTGATGGACTCTTTCACCACAAATTGAGAGCTGATCGAAGCCTTGCTACAGGCTCTATGGTTATTTCAGCATATGTCACATTTTGGTAGCAAAACAAAAAGTTGGTGCAGGGCTCCTTTCCCATAAATATCTCAATTTCAAGGTTCTTTGTGATTTCCAAAATATCTTTCAAGTTTGTGATGAACATGCTCAGACAGAGTCCAAATAATCTAATTTCTTGATGTCAGGAATTTCTGTCAAGTTCCCTGTCTTTCAAGAGATTTTCTCACAACTGAAGTTTCAAAACATGTATAGATACTTTGGCAACTAGCATTATAGCGAAAAATTGCAAGCAAGTAAAAAGATTCAGCATACTTTTTAAAATTCTGCTAACATTGAAAATTTGTGACAGAGAAACAGAAGTAACATGCTATGACCAGGATTTGAACTGGGGTTGCTGCTGCCACAATGCAGAGTACTAACCACTATATGATCATGGCAATTTTTCCAAGCCAGGTAGGAGTCGAACCTACAATCTTCTGATCCGGAGTCAAATGCGTTATCCATTGCGCCACGGGCCCAACTGTTGTTGTTTTTGATGGACTCTTTCACCACAAATTGAGAGCTGATCGAAGCCTTGCTACAGGGCTCTATGGTTATTTCAGCATATGTCACATTTTGGTAGCTGAATGAACAGTTGCTGCAGGGCCCCTTTCCCATAAATATCTCAATTTCAAGATTCTTTGTGATTTCCAAAAGTTCTTTCAAGTTTGAGGTGAACATGGTCAGACAGAGTCCAAATAATCTAATTTCTTGATGTCAGGAATTTCTGTCAAGTTCCCTGTCTTTCAAGAGATTTTCTCACAACTGAAGTTTCAAAACATGTATAGATACTTTGGCAACTAGCATTATAGCGAAAAATTGCAAGCAAGTACAAAGATTCAGCATACTTTCTAAAATTCTGCTAACATTGAAAAGTTGTGACAGAGAAACAAAAGTAACATGCCGTGACCCGGTTTCGAAGCAGGGTTGCTGCGGCCACAACACAACCACCATACAATCACGGCAATTTTTCCGAGCCAGGTATGAGTCGAACCTACAATCTTCTGATCCGTAGTCAGATGTGTTATCAATTGCGCCACTGGCCCATCTGCTGTTGTATTTGATGGACTCTTTCACCACAAATTGAGAGCTGATCGAAGCCTTGCTACAGGCTCTATGGTTATTTCAGCATATGTCACATTTTGGTAGCTGAACAAAAAGTTGCTGCAGGGCTCCTTTCCCATAAATATCTCAATTTCAAGGTTCTTTGTGATTTCCAAAATATCTTTCAAGTTTGTGATGAACATGCTCAGACAGAGTCCAAATAATCTAATTTCTTGATGTCAGGAATTTCTGTCAAGTTCCCTGTCTTTCAAGAGATTTTCTCACAACTGAAGTTTCAAAACATGTATAGATACTTTGGCAACTAGCATTATAGCGAAAAATTGCAAGCAAGTAAAAAGATTCAGCATACTTTCTAAAATTCTGCTAACATTGAAAATTTGTGACAGAGAAACAGAAGTAACATGCTGTGACCAGGATTGCTGCTGCCACAACGCAGAGTACTAACCACTATATGATCATGGCAATTTTTCCAAGCCAGGTAGGAGTCGAACCTACAATCTTCTGATCCGGAGTCAAACGCGTTATCCATTGCGCCACTGGCCCAACTGTTGTTGTATTTGATGGACTCTTTCACCACAAATTGAGAGCTGATCGAAGCCTTGCTACAGGGCTCTATGGTTATTTCAGCATATGTCACATTTTGGTAGCTGAATGAACAGTTGCTGCAGGGCTCCTTTCCCATAAATATCTCAATTTCAAGATTCTTTGTGATTTCCAAAAGTTCTTTCAAGTTTGAGGTGAACATGCTCAGACAGAGTCCAAATAATCTAATTTCTTGATCTAAGGAATTTCTGTCAAGTTCCCTGTCTTTCAAGAGATTTTCTCACGACTTAAGTTTCAAAACATGTACAGATACTTTGGCAACCAGCATTATAACGAAAATTTGCAAGCAAGTACAAAGATTCAGCATACTTTCTAAAATTCTGCTAACATTGAAAAGTTGTGACAGAGAAACAAAAGTAACATGCCGTGACCCGGATTCGAAGCAGGGTTGCTGCGGCCACAACACAACCACCATACAATCACTGCAATTTTTCCGAGCCAGGTATGAGTCGAACCTACAATCTTCTGATCCGTAGTCAGATGTGTTATCCATTGCGCCACTGGCCCATCTGCTGTTGTATTTGATGGACTCTTTCACCACAAATTGAGAGCTGATCGAAGCCTTGCTACAGGCTCTATGGTTATTTCAGCATATGTCACATTTTGGTAGCTGAACAAAAAGTTGCTGCAGGGCTCCTTTCCCATAAATATCTCAATTTCAAGGTTCTTTGTGATTTCCAAAATATCTTTCAAGTTTGTGATGAACATGCTCAGACAGAGTCCAAATAATCTAATTTCTTGATGTCAGGAATTTCTGTCAAGTTCCCTGTCTTTCAAGAGATTTTCTCACAACTGAAGTTTCAAAACATGTATAGATACTTTGGCAACTAGCATTATAGCGAAAAATTGCAAGCAAGTAAAAAGATTCAGCATACTTTCTAAAATTCTGCTAACATTGAAAATTTGTGACAGAGAAACAGAAGTAACATGCTGTGACCAGGATTTGAACTGGGGTTGCTGCTGCCACAATGTAGAGTACTAACCACTATATGATCATGGCAATTTTTCCAAGCCAGGTAGGAGTCGAACCTACAATCTTCTGATCTGGAGTCAAACGCGTTATCCATTGTGCCACTGGCCCAACTGTTGTTGTATTTGATGGACTCTTTCACCACAAATTGAGAGCTGATCGAAGCCTTGCTACAGGCTCTATGGTTATTTCAGCATATGTCACATTTTGGTAGCAAAACAAAAAGTTGGTGCAGGGCTCCTTTCCCATAAATATCTCAATTTCAAGGTTCTTTGTGATTTCCAAAATATCTTTCAAGTTTGTGATGAACATGCTCAGACAGAGTCCAAATAATCTAATTTCTTGATGTCAGGAATTTCTGTCAAGTTCCCTGTCTTTCAAGAGATTTTCTCACAACTGAAGTTTCAAAACATGTATAGATACTTTGGCAACTAGCATTATAGCGAAAAATTGCAAGCAAGTAAAAAGATTCAGCATACTTTTTAAAATTCTGCTAACATTGAAAATTTGTGACAGAGAAACAGAAGTAACATGCTATGACCAGGATTTGAACTGGGGTTGCTGCTGCCACAATGCAGAGTACTAACCACTATATGATCATGGCAATTTTTCCAAGCCAGGTAGGAGTCGAACCTACAATCTTCTGATCCGGAGTCAAATGCGTTATCCATTGCGCCACGGGCCCAACTGTTGTTGTTTTTGATGGACTCTTTCACCACAAATTGAGAGCTGATCGAAGCCTTGCTACAGGGCTCTATGGTTATTTCAGCATATGTCACATTTTGGTAGCTGAATGAACAGTTGCTGCAGGGCCCCTTTCCCATAAATATCTCAATTTCAAGATTCTTTGTGATTTCCAAAAGTTCTTTCAAGTTTGAGGTGAACATGGTCAGACAGAGTCCAAATAATCTAATTTCTTGATGTCAGGAATTTCTGTCAAGTTCCCTGTCTTTCAAGAGATTTTCTCACAACTGAAGTTTCAAAACATGTATAGATACTTTGGCAACTAGCATTATAGCGAAAAATTGCAAGCAAGTACAAAGATTCAGCATACTTTCTAAAATTCTGCTAACATTGAAAAGTTGTGACAGAGAAACAAAAGTAACATGCCGTGACCCGGATTCGAACGGGGGTTGCTGCGGCCAGAACGCAGAGTACTAACCACTATACGATCACGGCAACTTTTCCGAGCAAGGTAGGAGTTGAACCTACAATCTTCTGATCCGTAGTCAGATGCATTATCCATTGCGCCACTGGCCCAACTGTTGTTGTAGTTGATGGACTCTTTCACCACAAATTGAGAGCTGATCGAAGCCTTGCTACAGGGCTCTATGGTTATTTCAGCATATGTCACATTTTGGTAGCTGAATGAACAGTTGCTGCAGGGCTCCTTTCCCATAAATATCTCAATTTCAAGATTCTTTGTGATTTCCAAAAGTTCTTTCAAGTTTGAGGTGAACATGCTCAGAGTCCAACTAATCTAATTTCTTGATGTCAGGAATTTCTGTCAAGTTCCCTGTCTTTCAAGAGATTTTCTCACAACTGAAGTTTCAAAACATGTATAGATACTTTGGCAACTAGCATTATAGCGAAAAATAGCAAGCAAGTACAAAGATTCAGCATACTTTCTAAAATTCTGCTAACATTGAAAAGTTGTGACAGAGAAACAAAAGTAATATGCCGTGACCCGGATTCGAAGCGGGGTTGTTGCTGCCACAACGCAAAGTACTAACCACTATATGATCATGGCAACTTTTCCAAGCCAGGTAGGAGTCGAACCTACAATCTTCTGATCTGGAGTCAAATGTGTTACACATTGCGCCACTGGCCCAACTGTTGTTGTATTTGATGGACTCTTTCACCACAAATTGAGAGCTGATCGAAGCCTTGCTACAGGGCTCTATGGTTATTTCAGCATATGTCACATTTTGGTAGCTGAATGAACAGTTGCTGCAGGGCTCCTTTCCCATAAATATCTCAATTTCAAGATTCTTTGTGATTTCCAAAAGTTCTTTCAAGTTTGAGATGAACATGCTCAGACAGAGTCCAAATAATCTAATTTCTTGATGTCAGGAATTTCTGTCAAGTTCCCTGTCTTTCAAGAGATTTTCTCACGACTTAAGTTTCAAAACATGTATAGATACTTTGGCAACTAGCATTATAGCGAAAAATTGCAAGCAAGTACAAAGATTCAGCATACTTTCTAAAATTCTGCTAACATTGAAAAGTTGTGACAGAGAATCAAAAGTAACATGCCGTGACCCGGATTCGAACCGAGGTTGCTGCGGCCACAACGCAGAGTACTAACCACTATATGATCATGGCAACTTTTCCGAGCCAGGTAGGAGTCAAACCTACAATCTTCTGATTCGTAGTCAGATGCGTTATCCATTGCGCCACTTGCCCAACTGCTGTTGTAATTGATGGACTCTTTCACCACAAATTGAGAGCTGATCGAAGCCTTGCTACAGGGCTCTATGGTTATTTCAGCATATGTCACATTTTGGTAGCTGAAGGAACTGTTGCTGCAGGGCACCTTTCCCATAAATATCTCAATTTTAAGGTTCTTTGTGATTTCCAAAAGATCTTTCAAGTTTGTGATGAACATGCTCAGACAGAGTCCAAATAATCTAATTTCTTGATGTCAGGAATTTCTGTCAAGTTCCCTGTCCTTCAAGAGATTTTCTCACAACTGAAGTTTCAAAACATGTATAGATACTTTGGCAACTAGCATTATAGCGAAAAATTGCAAGCAAGTACAAAGATTCAGCATACTTTCTAAAATTCTGCTAATATTGAAAAGTTGTGACAGAGAAACAAAAGTAACATGCCATGACCCAGATTCGAACCGGGGTTGTTGCGGCCACAACGCAGAGTACTAACCACTATACGATCACGGCAACTTTTCCGAGCCAGGTAGGAGTCGAACCTACAATCTTCTGACCCGTAGTCAGATGCGTTATCCATTGCGCCCCTGGCCCAACTGTTGCTGTATTTGATGGACTCTTTCACCACAAATTGAGAGCTGATCGAAGCCTTGCTACAGGGCTCTATGGTTATTTCAGCATATGTCACATTTTGGTAGCTGAAGGAACTGTTGCTGCAGGGCACCTTTCCCATAAATATCTCAATTTTAAGGTTCTTTGTGATTTCCAAAAGATCTTTCAAGTTTGTGATGAACATGCTCAGACAGAGTCCAAATAATCTAATTTCTTGATGTCAGGAATTTCTGTCAAGTTCCCTGTCTTTCAAGAGATTTTCTCACAACTGAAGTTTCAAAACATGTATAGATACTTTGGCAACTAGCATTATAGCGAAAAATTGCAAGCAAGTACAAAGATTCAGCATACTTTCTAAAATTCTGCTAACATTGAAAAGTTGTGACAGAGAAACAAAAGCAACATGCAGTGACCCAGATACGAACCGGGGTTGCTGTGGCCACAACGCAGAGTATTAACCACCATATGATCACGGCAATTTTTCAGAGCCAGGTAGGAGTCAAACCTAAAATCTTCTGATCCGTAGTCAGACGTGTTATACATTGCGCCACTGGCCCAACTGTTGTTGCATTTGATGGACTCTTTCACCAGAAATTGAGAGCTGATCGAAGCCTTGCTACAGGGCTCTATGCTTATTTCAGCATATGTCACATTTTGGTAGCTGAACGAACAGTTGCTGCAGGGCTCCTTTTCCATAAATATCTCAATTTTAAGGTTCTTTGTGATTTCCAAAAGATCTTTCAAGTTTGTGATGAACATGCTCAGAGTCCAAATAATCTAATTTCTTGATGTCAGGAATTTCTGTCAAGTTCCCTGTCTTTCAAGAGATTTTCTCACGACTGAAGTTTCAAAACATGTATAGATACTTTGGCAACTAGCATTATAGCGAAAAATTGCAAGCAAGTACAAAGATTCAGCATACTTTCTAAAATTCTGCTAACATTGAAAAGTTGTGACAGAGAAACAAAAGTAACATGCAGTGACCCAGATTCGAACTGGGGTTGCTGCGGCCACAACGCAGAGTACTAACCACTATACGATCACGGCAACTTTTCCGAGCCAGGTAGGAGTTGAACCTACAATCTTCTGATCCGTAGTCAGATGCGTTATCCATTGCGCCCCTGGCCCAACTGTTGCTGTATTTGATGGACTCTTTCACCACAAATTGAGAGCTGATCGAAGCCTTGCTACAGGGCTCTATGGTTATTTCAGCATATGTCACATTTTGGTAGCTGAAGGAACTGTTGCTGCAGGGCTCCTTTCCCATAAATATCTCAATTTTAAGGTTCTTTGTGATTTCCAAAAGATCTTTCAAGTTTGTGATGAACATGCTCAGAGTCCAAATAATCTAATTTCTTGATGTCAGGAATTTCTGTCAAGTTCCCTGTCTTTCAAGAGATTTTCTCACGACTGAAGTTTCAAAACATGTATAGATACTTTGGCAACTAGCATTATAGCGAAAAATTGCAAGCAAGTACAAAGATTCAGCATACTTTCTAAAATTCTGCTAACATTGAAAAGTTGTGACAGAGAAACAAAAGTAACATGCAGTGACCCAGATTCGAACCGGGGTTGCTGTGGCCACAACGCAGAGTACTAACCACCATACGATCACGGCAATTTTTCCGAGCCAGGTAGGAGTCAAACCTAAAATCTTCTGATTCGTAGTCAGACGTGTTATACATTGCGCCACTGGCCAAACTGTTGTTGTATTTGGTGGACTCTTTCACCACAAATTGAGAGTTGATCGAAGCCTTGCTACAGGGCTCTATGGTTATTTCAGCATATGTCACATTTTGGTAGCTGAACGAACAGTTGCTGCAGGGCTCCTTTCCCATAAATATCTCAATTTTAAGGTTCTTTGTGATTTCCAAAAGATCTTTCAAGTTTGTGATGAACATGCTCAGACAGAGTCCAAATAATCTAATTTCTTGATGTCAGGAATTTCTGTCAAGTTCCCTGTCTTTCAAGAGATTTTCTCACGACCTTAGTTTCAAAACATGTATAGATACTTTGGCAACCAGCATTATAACGAAAATTTGCAAGCAAGTACAAAGATTCAGCATACTTTCTAAAATTCTGCTAACATTGAAAAGTTGTGACAGAGAAACAAAAGCAACATGCTTAGACCCGGATTCGAACCGAGGTTGCTGCGGCCACAACGCAGAAAACTAAGCACTATACGATCACGGTAAATTTTCCGAGCCAGGTAGGAGTCGAACCGACAATCTTCTGATCCGTAGTCAGATGCGTTATCCATTGCGCCACTGGCCCAACTGTTGCAGTATTTGATGGACTCTTTCACCACAAATTGAGAGCTGATCGAAGCCTTGCTACAGGGCTCTATGCTTATTTAAGCATATGTCACATTTTGGTAGCTGAACGAACAGTTGCTGCAGGGTTCCTTTCCCATAAATATCTCAATTTCAAGGTTCTTTGTGATTTCCAAAAGATCTTTCAAGTTTATGATGAACATGCTCAGACAGTGTCCAAATAATCTACTTTCTTGATGTCAGGAATTTCTGTCAAGTTCCCTGTCTTTCAAGAGATTTTCTCACAACTGAAGTTTCAAAACATGTATAGAAACTTTGGCAACTAGCATTATAGCGAAAAATTGCAAGCAAGTACAAAGATTCAGCATACTTTCTAAAATTCTGCTAACATTGAAAGTTATAACAGAGAAACAAAAGTAACATGCCGTGACCCGCATTCGAACCGGGGTTGCTGCGGCCACAACGCAGAGTACTAACCACTATACGATCACGGCAACTTTTCCGAGCCAGGTAGGAGTTGAACCTACAATATTCTGATCAGTAGTCAGACGCGTTATCCATTGTGCAACTGGCCCAACTGTTGTTGCATTTGATGGACTCTTTCACCACAAATTGAGAGCTGATCGAGGCCTTGCTACAGGGCTCTATGCTTATTTCAGCATATGTCACATTTTGGTAGCTGAACGAACAGTTGCTGCAGGGCTCCTTTCCCATACATATCTCAATTTTAAGGTTCTTTGTGATTTCCAAAAGATCTTTCAAGTTTGTGATGAACATGCTCAGAGTCCAAATAATCTAATTTCTTGATGTCAGGAATTTCTGTCAAGTTCCCTGTCTTTCAAGAGATTTTCTCACGACTGAAGTTTCAAAAGATGTATAGATACTTTGGCAACTAGCATTATAGCGAAAACTTGCAAGCAAGTACAAAGATTTTTACTTTCTAAAATTCTGCTAACATTGAAAAGTTGTGACAGAGAAACAAAAGCAACAGGCTTAGACCCGGATTTGCTGCGGCCTCAACGCAGAGTATTAACCACTATACGCTCACGGCAACTTTTTCGAGCCAGGTAGGAGTTGAACCTACAATCTTCTGATCCGTAGTCAGATGTGTTATCTATTGAGGCACTGGCCCAACTGTTGTTGCATTTGATGGACTCTTTCACCACAAATTGAGAGCTGATCGAAGCCTTGCTACAGGGCTCTATGCTTATTTCAGTATATGTCACATTTTGGTAGCTGAACGAACAGTTGCTGCAGGGCTCCTTTCCCATAAATATCTCAATTTTAAGGTTCTTTGTGATTTTCAAAAGATCTTTCAAGTTTGTGATGAACATGCTCAGAGTCCAAATAATCTAATTTCTTGATGTCAGAGAATTTCTGTCAAGTTCCCTGTCTTTCAAGAGATTTTCTCACGACTGAAGTTTCAAAACATGTATAGATACTATGGCAACTAGCATTATAGCGAAAAATTGCAAGCAAGTACAAAGATTCAGCATACTTTCTAAAATTCTGCTAACATTGAAAAGTTGTGACAGAGAAACAAAAGTAACATGCCGTGACCCAGATTCGAACCGGGGTTGCTGCGGCCACAACGCAGAGTACTAACCACTATACGATCACGGCAACTTTTCTGAGCCAGGTAGGAGTCGAACCGACAATCTTCTGATCCGTAGTCAGATGCGTTATCCATTGCGCCACTTGCCCAACTGTTGCAGTATTTGATGGACTCTTTCACCACAAATTGAGAGCTGATCGAAGCCTTGCTACAGGGCTCTATGGTTATTTCAGCATATGTCACATTTTGGTAGCTGAACGAACATTTGCTGCAGGGCTCCTTTCCCATAAATATCTCAATTTCAAGGTTCTTTGTGATTTCCAAAAGATCTTTCATGTTTGTGATGAACATGCTCAGACAGAGTTAAATAATCTAATTTCTTGATGTCAGGAATTTCTGTCAAGTTCCCTGTCTTTCAAGAGATTTTCTCACAACTGAAGTTTCAAAACATGTATAGATACTTTGGCAACCAGCATTATAACGAAAATTTGCAAGCAAGTACAAAGATTCAGCATACTTTCTAAAATTCTGCTAACATTGAAAAGTTGTGACAGAGAAACAAAAGTAACATGCCGTGACCCAGATTCGAACCGGGGTTGCTGCGGCCACAACGCAGAGTACTAACCACTATACGATCACGGCAACTTTTCCGAGCCAGGTAGGAGTTGAACCTACAATATTCTGATCAGTAGTCAGACGCGTTATCCATTGTGCAACTGGCCCAACTGTTGTTGCATTTGATGGACTCTTTCACCACAAATTGAGAGCTGATCGAGTCCTTGCTACAGGGCTCTATGCTTATTTCAGCATATGTCACATTTTGGTAGCTGAACGAACAGTTGCTGCAGGGCTCCTTTCCCATAAATATCTCAATTTTAAGGTTCTTTGTGATTTCCAAAAGATCTTTCAAGTTTGTGATGAACATGCTCAGAGTCCAAATAATCTAATTTCTTGATGTCAGGAATTTCTGTCAAGTTCCCTGTCTTTCAAGAGATTTTCTCACGACTGAAGTTTCAAAACATGTATAGATACTTTGGCAACTAGCATTATAGCGAAAAATTGCAAGCAAGTACAAAGATTCAGCATACTTTCTAAAATTCTGCTAACATTGAAAAGTTGTGACAGAGAAACAAAAGTAACATGCAGTGACCCAGATTCGAACCGGGGTTGCTGTGGCCACAACGCAGAGTACTAACCACCATACGATCACGGCAATTTTTCCGAGCCAGGTAGGAGTCAAACCTAAAATCTTCTGATTCGTAGTCAGACGTGTTATACATTGCGCCACTGGCCAAACTGTTGTTGTATTTGGTGGACTCTTTCACCACAAATTGAGAGTTGATCGAAGCCTTGCTACAGGGCTCTATGGTTATTTCAGCATATGTCACATTTTGGTAGCTGAACGAACAGTTGCTGCAGGGCTCCTTTCCCATAAATATCTCAATTTTAAGGTTCTTTGTGATTTCCAAAAGATCTTTCAAGTTTGTGATGAACATGCTCAGACAGAGTCCAAATAATCTAATTTCTTGATGTCAGGAATTTCTGTCAAGTTCCCTGTCTTTCAAGAGATTTTCTCACGACCTTAGTTTCAAAACATGTATAGATACTTTGGCAACCAGCATTATAACGAAAATTTGCAAGCAAGTACAAAGATTCAGCATACTTTCTAAAATTCTGCTAACATTGAAAAGTTGTGACAGAGAAACAAAAGCAACATGCTTAGACCCGGATTCGAACCGAGGTTGCTGCGGCCACAACGCAGAAAACTAAGCACTATACGATCACGGTAAATTTTCCGAGCCAGGTAGGAGTCGAACCGACAATCTTCTGATCCGTAGTCAGATGCGTTATCCATTGCGCCACTGGCCCAACTGTTGCAGTATTTGATGGACTCTTTCACCACAAATTGAGAGCTGATCGAAGCCTTGCTACAGGGCTCTATGCTTATTTAAGCATATGTCACATTTTGGTAGCTGAACGAACAGTTGCTGCAGGGTTCCTTTCCCATAAATATCTCAATTTCAAGGTTCTTTGTGATTTCCAAAAGATCTTTCAAGTTTATGATGAACATGCTCAGACAGTGTCCAAATAATCTACTTTCTTGATGTCAGGAATTTCTGTCAAGTTCCCTGTCTTTCAAGAGATTTTCTCACAACTGAAGTTTCAAAACATGTATAGAAACTTTGGCAACTAGCATTATAGCGAAAAATTGCAAGCAAGTACAAAGATTCAGCATACTTTCTAAAATTCTGCTAACATTGAAAGTTATAACAGAGAAACAAAAGTAACATGCCGTGACCCGCATTCGAACCGGGGTTGCTGCGGCCACAACGCAGAGTACTAACCACTATACGATCACGGCAACTTTTCCGAGCCAGGTAGGAGTTGAACCTACAATATTCTGATCAGTAGTCAGACGCGTTATCCATTGTGCAACTGGCCCAACTGTTGTTGCATTTGATGGACTCTTTCACCACAAATTGAGAGCTGATCGAGGCCTTGCTACAGGGCTCTATGCTTATTTCAGCATATGTCACATTTTGGTAGCTGAACGAACAGTTGCTGCAGGGCTCCTTTCCCATACATATCTCAATTTTAAGGTTCTTTGTGATTTCCAAAAGATCTTTCAAGTTTGTGATGAACATGCTCAGAGTCCAAATAATCTAATTTCTTGATGTCAGGAATTTCTGTCAAGTTCCCTGTCTTTCAAGAGATTTTCTCACGACTGAAGTTTCAAAAGATGTATAGATACTTTGGCAACTAGCATTATAGCGAAAACTTGCAAGCAAGTACAAAGATTTTTACTTTCTAAAATTCTGCTAACATTGAAAAGTTGTGACAGAGAAACAAAAGCAACAGGCTTAGACCCGGATTTGCTGCGGCCTCAACGCAGAGTATTAACCACTATACGCTCACGGCAACTTTTTCGAGCCAGGTAGGAGTTGAACCTACAATCTTCTGATCCGTAGTCAGATGTGTTATCTATTGAGGCACTGGCCCAACTGTTGTTGCATTTGATGGACTCTTTCACCACAAATTGAGAGCTGATCGAAGCCTTGCTACAGGGCTCTATGCTTATTTCAGTATATGTCACATTTTGGTAGCTGAACGAACAGTTGCTGCAGGGCTCCTTTCCCATAAATATCTCAATTTTAAGGTTCTTTGTGATTTTCAAAAGATCTTTCAAGTTTGTGATGAACATGCTCAGAGTCCAAATAATCTAATTTCTTGATGTCAGAGAATTTCTGTCAAGTTCCCTGTCTTTCAAGAGATTTTCTCACGACTGAAGTTTCAAAACATGTATAGATACTATGGCAACTAGCATTATAGCGAAAAATTGCAAGCAAGTACAAAGATTCAGCATACTTTCTAAAATTCTGCTAACATTGAAAAGTTGTGACAGAGAAACAAAAGTAACATGCCGTGACCCAGATTCGAACCGGGGTTGCTGCGGCCACAACGCAGAGTACTAACCACTATACGATCACGGCAACTTTTCTGAGCCAGGTAGGAGTCGAACCGACAATCTTCTGATCCGTAGTCAGATGCGTTATCCATTGCGCCACTTGCCCAACTGTTGCAGTATTTGATGGACTCTTTCACCACAAATTGAGAGCTGATCGAAGCCTTGCTACAGGGCTCTATGGTTATTTCAGCATATGTCACATTTTGGTAGCTGAACGAACATTTGCTGCAGGGCTCCTTTCCCATAAATATCTCAATTTCAAGGTTCTTTGTGATTTCCAAAAGATCTTTCATGTTTGTGATGAACATGCTCAGACAGAGTTAAATAATCTAATTTCTTGATGTCAGGAATTTCTGTCAAGTTCCCTGTCTTTCAAGAGATTTTCTCACAACTGAAGTTTCAAAACATGTATAGATACTTTGGCAACCAGCATTATAACGAAAATTTGCAAGCAAGTACAAAGATTCAGCATACTTTCTAAAATTCTGCTAACATTGAAAAGTTGTGACAGAGAAACAAAAGTAACATGCCGTGACCCAGATTCGAACCTGGGTTGCTGCGGCCACAACGCAGAGTACTAACCACTATACGATCACGGCAACTTTTCCGAGCCAGGTAGGAGTTGAACCTACAATATTCTGATCAGTAGTCAGACGCGTTATCCATTGTGCAACTGGCCCAACTGTTGTTGCATTTGATGGACTCTTTCACCACAAATTGAGAGCTGATCGAGGCCTTGCTACAGGGCTCTATGCTTATTTCAGCATATGTCACATTTTGGTAGCTGAACGAACAGTTGCTGCAGGGCTCCTTTCCCATAAATATCTCAATTTTAAGGTTCTTTGTGATTTCCAAAAGATCTTTCAAGTTTGTGATGAACATGCTCAGAGTCCAAATAATCTAATTTCTTGATGTCAGGAATTTCTGTCAAGTTCCCTGTCTTTCAAGAGATTTTCTCACGACTGAAGTTTCAAAAGATGTATAGATACTTTGGCAACTAGCATTATAGCGAAAACTTGCAAGCAAGTACAAAGATTTTTACTTTCTAAAATTCTGCTAACATTGAAAAGTTGTGACAGAGAAACAAAAGCAACAGGCTTAGACCCGGATTTGCTGCGGCCTCAACGCAGAGTATTAACCACTATACGCTCACGGCAACTTTTTCGAGCCAGGTAGGAGTTGAACCTACAATCTTCTGATCCGTAGTCAGATGTGTTATCTATTGAGGCACTGGCCCAACTGTTGTTGCATTTGATGGACTCTTTCACCACAAATTGAGAGCTGATCGAAGCCTTGCTACAGGGCTCTATGCTTATTTCAGTATATGTCACATTTTGGTAGCTGAACGAACAGTTGCTGCAGGGCTCCTTTCCCATAAATATCTCAATTTTAAGGTTCTTTGTGATTTTCAAAAGATCTTTCAAGTTTGTGATGAACATGCTCAGAGTCCAAATAATCTAATTTCTTGATGTCAGAGAATTTCTGTCAAGTTCCCTGTCTTTCAAGAGATTTTCTCACGACTGAAGTTTCAAAACATGTATAGATACTTTGGCAACTAGCATTATAGCGAAAAATTGCAAGCAAGTACAAAGATTCAGCATACTTTCTAAAATTCTGCTAACATTGAAAAGTTGTGACAGAGAAACAAAAGTAACATGCCGTGACCCAGATTCGAACCGGGGTTGCTGCGGCCACAACGCAGAGTACTAACCACTATACGATCACGGCAACTTTTCTGAGCCAGGTAGGAGTCGAACCGACAATCTTCTGATCCGTAGTCAGATGCGTTATCCATTGCGCCACTTGCCCAACTGTTGCAGTATTTGATGGACTCTTTCACCACAAATTGAGAGCTGATCGAAGCCTTGCTACAGGGCTCTATGGTTATTTCAGCATATGTCACATTTTGGTAGCTGAACGAACATTTGCTGCAGGGCTCCTTTCCCATAAATATCTCAATTTCAAGGTTCTTTGTGATTTCCAAAAGATCTTTCATGTTTGTGATGAACATGCTCAGACAGAGTTAAATAATCTAATTTCTTGATGTCAGGAATTTCTGTCAAGTTCCCTGTCTTTCAAGAGATTTTCTCACAACTGAAGTTTCAAAACATGTATAGAAACTTTGGCAACTAGCATTATAGCGAAAAATTGCAAGCAAGTACAAAGATTCAGCATACTTTCTAAAATTCTGCTAACATTGAAAGTTATAACAGAGAAACAAAAGTAACATGCCGTGACCCGCATTCGAACCGGGGTTGCTGCGGCCACAACGCAGAGTACTAACCACTATACGATCACGGCAACTTTTCCGAGCCAGGTAGGAGTTGAACCTACAATATTCTGATCAGTAGTCAGACTCGTTATCCATTGTGCAACTGGCCCAACTGTTGTTGCATTTGATGGACTCTTTCACCACAAATTGAGAGCTGATCGAGGCCTTGCTACAGGGCTCTATGCTTATTTCAGCATATGTCACATTTTGGTAGCTGAACGAACAGTTGCTGCAGGGCTCCTTTCCCATAAATATCTCAATTTTAAGGTTCTTTGTGATTTCCAAAAGATCTTTCAAGTTTGTGATGAACATGCTCAGAGTCCAAATAATCTAATTTCTTGATGTCAGGAATTTCTGTCAAGTTCCCTGTCTTTCAAGAGATTTTCTCACGACTGAAGTTTCAAAAGATGTATAGATACTTTGGCAACTAGCATTATAGCGAAAACTTGCAAGCAAGTACAAAGATTTTTACTTTCTAAAATTCTGCTAACATTGAAAAGTTGTGACAGAGAAACAAAAGCAACAGGCTTAGACCCGGATTTGCTGCGGCCTCAACGCAGAGTATTAACCACTATACGCTCACGGCAACTTTTTCGAGCCAGGTAGGAGTTGAACCTACAATCTTCTGATCCGTAGTCAGATGTGTTATCTATTGAGGCACTGGCCCAACTGTTGTTGCATTTGATGGACTCTTTCACCACAAATTGAGAGCTGATCGAAGCCTTGCTACAGGGCTCTATGCTTATTTCAGTATATGTCACATTTTGGTAGCTGAACGAACAGTTGCTGCAGGGCTCCTTTCCCATAAATATCTCAATTTTAAGGTTCTTTGTGATTTTCAAAAGATCTTTCAAGTTTGTGATGAACATGCTCAGAGTCCAAATAATCTAATTTCTTGATGTCAGAGAATTTCTGTCAAGTTCCCTGTCTTTCAAGAGATTTTCTCACGACTGAAGTTTCAAAACATGTATAGATACTTTGGCAACTAGCATTATAGCGAAAAATTGCAAGCAAGTACAAAGATTCAGCATACTTTCTAAAATTCTGCTAACATTGAAAAGTTGTGACAGAGAAACAAAAGTAACATGCCTTGACCCAGATTCGAACCGGGGTTGCTGCGGCCACAACGCAGAGTACTAACCACTATACGATCACGGCAACTTTTCCGAGCCAGGTAGGAGTCGAACCGACAATCTTCTGATCCGTAGTCAGATGCGTTATCCATTGCGCCACTTGCCCAACTGTTGCAGTATTTGATGGACTCTTTCACCACAAATTGAGAGCTGATCGAAGCCTTGCTACAGGGCTCTATGGTTATTTCAGCATATGTCACATTTTGGTAGCTGAACGAACATTTGCTGCAGGGCTCCTTTCCCATAAATATCTCAATTTCAAGGTTCTTTGTGATTTCCAAAAGATCTTTCATGTTTGTGATGAACATGCTCAGACAGAGTTAAATAATCTAATTTCTTGATGTCAGGAATTTCTGTCAAGTTCCCTGTCTTTCAAGAGATTTTCTCACAACTGAAGTTTCAAAACATGTATAGATACTTTGGCAACCAGCATTATAACGAAAATTTGCAAGCAAGTACAAAGATTCAGCATACTTTCTAAAATTCTGCTAACATTGAAAAGTTGTGACAGAGAAACAAAAGCAACATGCTTAGACCCGGATTCGAACCGAGGTTGCTGCGGCCACAACGCAGAAAACTAACCACTATACGATCACGGTAAATTTTCCGAGCCAGGTAGGAGTCAAACCGACAATCTTCTGATCTGTAGTCAGATGTGTTATCCATTGCGCCACTGGCCCAACTGTTGCAGTATTTGATGGACTCTTTCACCACAAATTGAGAGCTGATCGAAGCCTTGCTACAGGGCTCTATGCTTATTTAAGCATATGTCACATTTTGGTAGCTGAACGAACAGTTGCTGCAGGGTTCCTTTCCCATAAATATCTCAATTTCAAGGTTCTTTGTGATTTCCAAAAGATCTTTCAAGTTTGAGATGAACATGCTCAGACAGAGTCCAAATAATCTACTTTCTTGATGTCAGGAATTTCTGTCAAGTTCCCTGTCTTTCAAGAGATTTTCTCACAACTGAAGTTTCAAAACATGTATAGAAACTTTGGCAACTAGCATTATAGCGAAAAATTGCAAGCAAGTACAAAGATTCTTACTTTCTAAAATTCTGCTAACATTGAAAAGTTGTGACAGAGAAACAAAAGTAACTTGCCGTGACCTGGATTTGAACCGGGGTTGCTGCGGCCACAACGCAGAGTACTAACCACTATACGAACACGGCAATTTTTCCGAGCCAGGTATGAGTCAAACCTACAATCTTCTGATCTGTAGTCAGACGCGTTATCCATTGTGCAACTGGCCCAACTGTTGTTGCATTTGATGGACTCTTTCACCACAAATTGAGAGCTGATCGAAGCCTTGCTACAGGGCTCTATGCTTATTTCAGCATATGTCACATTTTGGTAGCTGAACGAACAGTTGCTGCAGGGCTCCTTTCCCATAAATATCTCAATTTTAAGGTTCTTTGTGATTTTCAAAAGATCTTTCAAGTTTGTGATGAACATGCTCAGAGTCCAAATAATCTAATTTCTTGATGTCAGGAATTTCTGTCAAGTTCCCTGTCTTTCAAGAGATTTTCTCACGACTGAAGTTTCAAAACATGTATAGATACTTTGGCAACTAGCATTATAGCGAAAAATTTCAAGCAAGTACAAAGATTCAGCATACTTTCTAAAATTCTGCTAACATTGAAATGTTGTGACAGAGAAACAAAAGTAACATGCAGTGACCCAGATTCGAACCGGGGTTGCTGTGGCCACAACGCAGAGAACTAACCACCATACGATCACGGCAATTTTTCCGAGCCAAGTAGGAGTCAAACCTAAAATCTTCTGATCCATAGTCAGACGTGTTACACATTGCGCCACTGGCCAAACTGTTGTTGTATTTGGTGGACTCTTTCACCACAAATTGAGAGCTGATCGAAGCCTTGCTACAGGGCTCCATGGTTATTTCTGCATATGTCACATTTTGGTAGCTGAACGAACAGTTGCTGCAGGGCTCCTTTCCCATAAATATCTCAATTTTAAGGTTCTTTGTGATTTCCAAAAGATCTTTCAAGTTTGTGATGAACATGCTCAGACAGAGTCCAAATAATCTAATTTCTTGATGTCAGGAATTTCTGTCAAGTTCCCTGTCTTTCAAGAGATTTTCTCACAACTGAAGTTTCAAAATATGTATAGATACTTTGGCAACTAGCATTATAGCGAAAAATTGCAAGCAAGTACAAAGATTCAGCATACTTTCTAAAATTCTGCTAACATTGAAAAGTTGTGACAGAGAAACAAAGGTAACATGCTGTGACCTGGATTTGAACCAAGGTTGCTGCGGCCACAATGCAGAGTACTAACCACTATACGATCATGGCAACTTTTCCGAGCCAGGTAGGAGTCGAACCTACAATCTTCTGATCCGTAGTCAGACGCGTTATCCATTGCGCCACTTGCCCAACTGTTGCAGTATTTGATGGACTCTTTCACCACAAATTGAGAGCTGATCGAAGCCTTGCTACAGGGCTCTATGGTTATTTCAGCATATGTCACATTTTGGTAGCTGAACGAACATTTGCTGCAGGGCTCCTTTCCCATAAATATCTCAATTTCAAGGTTCTTTGTGATTTCCAAAAGATCTTTCAAGTTTGTGATGAACATGCTCAGAGTCCACATAATTTAATTTCTTGATGTCAGGAATTTCTGTCAAGTTCCCTGTCTTTCAAGAGATTTTCTCACAACTGAAGTTTCAAAACATGTATAGATACTTTGGCAACTAGCATTATAGCGAAAAATTGCAAGCAAGTACAAAGATTCAGCATACTTTCTAAAATTCTGCTAACATTGAAAAGTTGTGACAGAGAAACAAAAGTAACATGCAGTGACCCAGATACGAACCGGGGTTGCTGTGGCCACAACGCAGAGTATTAACCACCATATGATCACGGCAATTTTTCCGAGCCAGGTAGGAGTCAAACCTAAAATCTTCTGATCCGTAGTCAGACGTGTTATACATTGCGCCACTGGCCCAACTGTTGTTGCATTTGATGGACTCTTTCACCACAAATTGAGAGCTGATCGAAGCCTTGCTACAGGGCTCTATGCTTATTTCAGCATATGTCACATTTTGGTAGCTGAACGAACAGTTGCTGCAGGGCTCCTTTCCCATAAATATCTCAATTTTAAGGTTCTTTGTGATTTCCAAAAGATCTTTCAAGTTTGTGATGAACATGCTCAGAGTCCAAATAATCTAATTTCTTGATGTCAGGAATTTCTTTCAAGTTCCCTGTCTTTCAAGAGATTTTCTCACGACTGAAGTTTCAAAACATGTATAGATACTTTGGCAACTAGCATTATAGCGAAAAATTGCAAGCAAGTACAAAGATTCAGCATACTTTCTAAAATTCTGCTAACATTGAAAAGTTGTGACAGAGAAACAAAAGTAACATGCAGTGACCCAGATTCGAACCGGGGTTGCTGCGGCCACAACGCAGAGTACTAACCACTATACGATCACGGCAACTTTTCCGAGCCAGGTAGGAGTTGAACCTACAATCTTCTGATCCGTAGTCAGATGCGTTATCCATTGCGCCCCTGGCCCAACTGTTGCTGTATTTGCTGGACTCTTTCACCACAAATTGAGAGCTGATCGAAGCCTTGCTACAGGGCTCTATGGTTATTTCAGCATATGTCACATTTTGGTAGCTGAAGGAACTGTTGCTGCAGGGCTCCTTTCCCATAAATATCTCAATTTTAAGGTTCTTTGTGATTTCCAAAAGATCTTTCAAGTTTGTGATGAACATGCTCAGAGTCCAAATAATCTAATTTCTTGATGTCAGGAATTTCTGTCAAGTTCCCTGTCTTTCAAGAGATTTTCTCACGACTGAAGTTTCAAAACATGTATAGATACTTTGGCAACTAGCATTATAGCGAAAAATTGCAAGCAAGTACAAAGATTCAGCATACTTTCTAAAATTCTGCTAACATTGAAATGTTGTGACAGAGAAACAAAAGTAACATGCAGTGACCCAGATTCGAACCGGGGTTGCTGTGGCCACAACGCAGAGAACTAACCACCATACGATCACGGCAATTTTTCCGAGCCAAGTAGGAGTCAAACCTAAAATCTTCTGATCCATAGTCAGACGTGTTACACATTGCGCCACTGGCCAAACTGTTGTTGTATTTGGTGGACTCTTTCACCACAAATTGAGAGCTGATCGAAGCCTTGCTACAGGGCTCCATGGTTATTTCTGCATATGTCACATTTTGGTAGCTGAACGAACAGTTGCTGCAGGGCTCCTTTCCCATAAATATCTCAATTTTAAGGTTCTTTGTGATTTCCAAAAGATCTTTCAAGTTTGTGATGAACATGCTCAGACAGAGTCCAAATAATCTAATTTCTTGATGTCAGGAATTTCTGTCAAGTTCCCTGTCTTTCAAGAGATTTTCTCACAACTGAAGTTTCAAAATATGTATAGATACTTTGGCAACTAGCATTATAGCGAAAAATTGCAAGCAAGTACAAAGATTCAGCATACTTTCTAAAATTCTGCTAACATTGAAAAGTTGTGACAGAGAAACAAAGGTAACATGCTGTGACCTGGATTTGAACCAAGGTTGCTGCGGCCACAATGCAGAGTACTAACCACTATACGATCATGGCAACTTTTCCGAGCCAGGTAGGAGTCGAACCTACAATCTTCTGATCCGTAGTCAGACGCGTTATCCATTGCGCCACTTGCCCAACTGTTGCAGTATTTGATGGACTCTTTCACCACAAATTGAGAGCTGATCGAAGCCTTGCTACAGGGCTCTATGGTTATTTCAGCATATGTCACATTTTGGTAGCTGAACGAACATTTGCTGCAGGGCTCCTTTCCCATAAATATCTCAATTTCAAGGTTCTTTGTGATTTCCAAAAGATCTTTCAAGTTTGTGATGAACATGCTCAGAGTCCACATAATTTAATTTCTTGATGTCAGGAATTTCTGTCAAGTTCCCTGTCTTTCAAGAGATTTTCTCACAACTGAAGTTTCAAAACATGTATAGATACTTTGGCAACTAGCATTATAGCGAAAAATTGCAAGCAAGTACAAAGATTCAGCATACTTTCTAAAATTCTGCTAACATTGAAAAGTTGTGACAGAGAAACAAAAGTAACATGCAGTGACCCAGATACGAACCGGGGTTGCTGTGGCCACAACGCAGAGTATTAACCACCATATGATCACGGCAATTTTTCCGAGCCAGGTAGGAGTCAAACCTAAAATCTTCTGATCCGTAGTCAGACGTGTTATACATTGCGCCACTGGCCCAACTGTTGTTGCATTTGATGGACTCTTTCACCACAAATTGAGAGCTGATCGAAGCCTTGCTACAGGGCTCTATGCTTATTTCAGCATATGTCACATTTTGGTAGCTGAACGAACAGTTGCTGCAGGGCTCCTTTCCCATAAATATCTCAATTTTAAGGTTCTTTGTGATTTCCAAAAGATCTTTCAAGTTTGTGATGAACATGCTCAGAGTCCAAATAATCTAATTTCTTGATGTCAGGAATTTCTTTCAAGTTCCCTGTCTTTCAAGAGATTTTCTCACGACTGAAGTTTCAAAACATGTATAGATACTTTGGCAACTAGCATTATAGCGAAAAATTGCAAGCAAGTACAAAGATTCAGCATACTTTCTAAAATTCTGCTAACATTGAAAAGTTGTGACAGAGAAACAAAAGTAACATGCAGTGACCCAGATTCGAACCGGGGTTGCTGCGGCCACAACGCAGAGTACTAACCACTATACGATCACGGCAACTTTTCCGAGCCAGGTAGGAGTTGAACCTACAATCTTCTGATCCGTAGTCAGATGCGTTATCCATTGCGCCCCTGGCCCAACTGTTGCTGTATTTGCTGGACTCTTTCACCACAAATTGAGAGCTGATCGAAGCCTTGCTACAGGGCTCTATGGTTATTTCAGCATATGTCACATTTTGGTAGCTGAAGGAACTGTTGCTGCAGGGCTCCTTTCCCATAAATATCTCAATTTTAAGGTTCTTTGTGATTTCCAAAAGATCTTTCAAGTTTGTGATGAACATGCTCAGAGTCCAAATAATCTAATTTCTTGATGTCAGGAATTTCTGTCAAGTTCCCTGTCTTTCAAGAGATTTTCTCATGACTGAAGTTTCAAAACATGTATAGATACTTTGGCAACTAGCATTATAGCGAAAAATTGCAAGCAAGTACAAAGATTCAGCATACTTTCTAAAATTCTGCTAACATTGAAAAGTTGTGACAGAGAAACGAAAGTAACATGCAGTGACCCAGATACGAACCGGGGTTGCTGTGGCCACAACACAGAGTACTAACCACCATACGATCACGGCAATTTTTCCGAGCCAGGTAGGAGTCTAAACTAAAATCTTTTGATCCGTAGTCAGACGTGTTATACATTGCGCCACTGGCCCAACTGTTGTTGCATTTGATGGACTCTTTCACCACAAATTGAGAGCTGATCGAGGCCTTGCTACAGGGCTCTATGCTTATTTCAGCATATGTCACATTTTGGTAGCTGAACGAACAGTTGCTGCAGGGCTCCTTTCCCATAAATATCTCAATTTTAAGGTTCTTTGTGATTTCCAAAAGATCTTTCAAGTTTGTGATGAACATGCTCAGAGTCCAAATAATCTAATTTCTTGATGTCAGGAATTTCTGTCAAGTTCCCTGTCTTTCAAGAGATTTTCTCACGACTGAAGTTTCAAAACATGTATAGATACTTTGGCAACTAGCATTATAGCGAAAAATTGCAAGCAAGTACAAAGATTCAGCATACTTTCTAAAATTCTGCTAACATTGAAAAGTTGTGACAGAGAAACAAAAGTAACATGCAGTGACCCAGATTCGAACCGGGGTTGCTGTGGCCACAACGCAGAGTACTAACCACCATACGATCACGGCAATTTTTCCGAGCCAGGTAGGAGTCAAACCTAAAATCTTCTGATTCGTAGTCAGACGTGTTATACATTGCGCCACTGGCCAAACTGTTGTTGTATTTGGTGGACTCTTTCACCACAAATTGAGAGCTGATCGAAGCCTTGCTACAGGGCTCTATGGTTATTTCAGCATATGTCACATTTTGGTAGCTGAACGAACAGTTGCTGCAGGGCTCCTTTCCCATAAATATCTCAATTTTAAGGTTCTTTGTGATTTCCAAAAGATCTTTCAAGTTTGTGATGAACATGCTCAGACAGAGTCCAAATAATCTAATTTCTTGATGTCAGGAATTTCTGTCAAGTTCCCTGTCTTTCAAGAGATTTTCTCACGACCTTAGTTTCAAAACATGTATAGATACTTTGGCAACCAGCATTATAACGAAAATTTGCAAGCAAGTACAAAGATTCAGCATACTTTCTAAAATTCTGCTAACATTGAAAAGTTGTGACAGAGAAACAAAAGCAACATGCTTAGACCCGGATTCGAACCGAGGTTGCTGCGGCCACAACGCAGAAAACTAACCACTATACGATCACGGTAAATTTTCCGAGCCAGGTAGGAGTCGAACCGACAATCTTCTGATCCGTAGTCAGATGCGTTATCCATTGCGCCACTGGCCCAACTGTTGCAGTATTTGATGGACTCTTTCACCACAAATTGAGAGCTGATCGAAGCCTTGCTACAGGGCTCTATGCTTATTTCAGCATATGTCACATTTTGGTAGCTGAACGAACAGTTGCTGCAGGGCTCCTTTCCCATAAATATCTCAATTTTAAGGTTCTTTGTGATTTCCAAAAGATCTTTCAAGTTTGTGATGAACATGCTCAGAGTCCAAATAATCTAATTTCTTGATGTCAGGAATTTCTGTCAAGTTCCCTGTCTTTCAAGAGATTTTCTCACGACTGAAGTTTCAAAAGATGTATAGATACTTTGGCAACTAGCATTATAGCGAAAACTTGCAAGCAAGTACAAAGATTTTTACTTTCTAAAATTCTGCTAACATTGAAAAGTTGTGACAGAGAAACAAAAGCAACAGGCTTAGACCCGGATTTGCTGCGGCCTCAACGCAGAGTATTAACCACTATACGCTCACGGCAACTTTTTCGAGCCAGGTAGGAGTTGAACCTACAATCTTCTGATCCGTAGTCAGATGTGTTATCTATTGAGGCACTGGCCCAACTGTTGTTGCATTTGATGGACTCTTTCACCACAAATTGAGAGCTGATCGAAGCCTTGCTACAGGGCTCTATGCTTATTTCAGTATATGTCACATTTTGGTAGCTGAACGAACAGTTGCTGCAGGGCTCCTTTCCCATAAATATCTCAATTTTAAGGTTCTTTGTGATTTTCAAAAGATCTTTCAAGTTTGTGATGAACATGCTCAGAGTCCAAATAATCTAATTTCTTGATGTCAGGAATTTCTGTCAAGTTCCCTGTCTTTCAAGAGATTTTCTCACAACTGAAGTTTCAAAACATGTATAGAAACTTTGGCAACTAGCATTATAGCGAAAAATTGCAAGCAAGTACAAAGATTCAGCATACTTTCTAAAATTCTGCTAACATTGAAAGTTATAACAGAGAAACAAAAGTAACATGCCGTGACCCGCATTCGAACCGGGGTTGCTGCGGCCACAACGCAGAGTACTAACCACTATACGATCACGGCAACTTTTCCGAGCCAGGTAGGAGTTGAACCTACAATATTCTGATCAGTAGTCAGACGCGTTATCCATTGTGCAACTGGCCCAACTGTTGTTGCATTTGATGGACTCTTTCACCACAAATTGAGAGCTGATCGAGGCCTTGCTACAGGGCTCTATGCTTATTTCAGCATATGTCACATTTTGGTAGCTGAACAAACAGTTGCTGCAGGGCTCCTTTCCCATAAATATCTCAATTTTAAGGTTCTTTGTGATTTCCAAAAGATCTTTCAAGTTTGTGATGAACATGCTCAGAGTCCAAATAATCTAATTTCTTGATGTCAGGAATTTCTGTCAAGTTCCCTGTCTTTCAAGAGATTTTCTCACGACTGAAGTTTCAAAAGATGTATAGATACTTTGGCAACTAGCATTATAGCGAAAACTTGCAAGCAAGTACAAAGATTTTTACTTTCTAAAATTCTGCTAACATTGAAAAGTTGTGACAGAGAAACAAAAGCAACAGGCATAGACCCGGATTTGCTGCGGCCTCAACGCAGAGTATTAACCACTATACGCTCACGGCAACTTTTTCGAGCCAGGTAGGAGTTGAACCTACAATCTTCTGATCCGTAGTCAGATGTGTTATCTATTGAGGCACTGGCCCAACTGTTGTTGCATTTGATGGACTCTTTCACCACAAATTGAGAGCTGATCGAAGCCTTGCTACAGGGCTCTATGCTTATTTCAGTATATGTCACATTTTGGTAGCTGAACGAACAGTTGCTGCAGGGCTCCTTTCCCATAAATATCTCAATTTTAAGGTTCTTTGTGATTTTCAAAAGATCTTTCAAGTTTGTGATGAACATGCTCAGAGTCCAAATAATCTAATTTCTTGATGTCAGAGAATTTCTGTCAAGTTCCCTGTCTTTCAAGAGATTTTCTCACGACTGAAGTTTCAAAACATGTATAGATACTTTGGCAACTAGCATTATAGCGAAAAATTGCAAGCAAGTACAAAGATTCAGCATACTTTCTAAAATTCTGCTAACATTGAAAAGTTGTGACAGAGAAACAAAAGTAACATGCCGTGACCCAGATTCGAACCGGGGTTGCTGCGGCCACAACGCAGAGTACTAACCACTATACGATCACGGCAACTTTTCCGAGCCAGGTAGGAGTCGAACCGACAATCTTCTGATCCGTATTCAGATGCGTTATCCATTGCGCCACTTGCCCAACTGTTGCAGTATTTGATGGACTCTTTCACCACAAATTGAGAGCTGATCGAAGCCTTGCTACAGGGCTCTATGGTTATTTCAGCATATGTCACATTTTGGTAGCTGAACGAACATTTGCTGCAGGGCTCCTTTCCCATAAATATCTCAATTTCAAGGTTCTTTGTGATTTCCAAAAGATCTTTCATGTTTGTGATGAACATGCTCAGACAGAGTTAAATAATCTAATTTCTTGATGTCAGGAATTTCTGTCAAGTTCCCTGTCTTTCAAGAGATTTTCTCACAACTGAAGTTTCAAAACATGTATAGATACTTTGGCAACCAGCATTATAACGAAAATTTGCAAGCAAGTACAAAGATTCAGCATACTTTCTAAAATTCTGCTAACATTGAAAAGTTGTGACAGAGAAACAAAAGCAACATGCTTAGACCCGGATTCGAACCGAGGTTGCTGCGGCCACAACGCAGAAAACTAACCACTATACGATCACGGTAAATTTTCCGAGCCAGGTAGGAGTCAAACCGACAATCTTCTGATCTGTAGTCAGATGTGTTATCCATTGCGCCACTGGCCCAACTGTTGCAGTATTTGATGGACTCTTTCACCACAAATTGAGAGCTGATCGAAGCCTTGCTACAGGGCTCTATGCTTATTTAAGCATATGTCACATTTTGGTAGCTGAACGAACAGTTGCTGCAGGGTTCCTTTCCCATAAATATCTCAATTTCAAGGTTCTTTGTGATTTCCAAAAGATCTTTCAAGTTTGAGATGAACATGCTCAGACAGAGTCCAAATAATCTACTTTCTTGATGTCAGGAATTTCTGTCAAGTTCCCTGTCTTTCAAGAGATTTTCTCACAACTGAAGTTTCAAAACATGTATAGAAACTTTGGCAACTAGCATTATAGCGAAAAATTGCAAGCAAGTACAAAGATTCTTACTTTCTAAAATTCTGCTAACATTGAAAAGTTGTGACAGAGAAACAAAAGTAACTTGCCGTGACCTGGATTCGAACCGGGGTTGCTGCGGCCACAACGCAGAGTACTAACCACTATACGAACACGGCAATTTTTCCGAGCCAGGTATGAGTCAAACCTACAATCTTCTGATCTGTAGTCAGACGCGTTATCCATTGTGCAACTGGCCCAACTGTTGTTGCATTTGATGGACTCTTTCACCACAAATTGAGAGCTGATCGAAGCCTTGCTACAGGGCTCTATGCTTATTTCAGCATATGTCACATTTTGGTAGCTGAACGAACAGTTGCTGCAGGGCTCCTTTCCCATAAATATCTCAATTTTAAGGTTCTTTGTGATTTTCAAAAGATCTTTCAAGTTTGTGATGAACATGCTCAGAGTCCAAATAATCTAATTTCTTGATGTCAGGAATTTCTGTCAAGTTCCCTGTCTTTCAAGAGATTTTCTCACGACTGAAGTTTCAAAACATGTATAGATACTTTGGCAACTAGCATTATAGCGAAAAATTGCAAGCAAGTACAAAGATTCAGCATACTTTCTAAAATTCTGCTAACATTGAAAAGTTGTGACAGAGAAACAAAAGTAACATGCAGTGACCCAGATTCGAACCGGGGTTGCTGTGGCCACAACGCAGAGAACTAACCACCATACGATCACGGCAATTTTTCCGAGCCAAGTAGGAGTCAAACCTAAAATCTTCTGATCCATAGTCAGACGTGTTATACATTGCGCCACTGGCCAAACTGTTGTTGTATTTGGTGGACTCTTTCACCACAAATTGAGAGCTGATCGAAGCCTTGCTACAGGGCTCCATGGTTATTTCTGCATATGTCACATTTTGGTAGCTGAACGAACAGTTGCTGCAGGGCTCCTTTCCCATAAATATCTCAATTTTAAGGTTCTTTGTGATTTCCAAAAGATCTTTCAAGTTTGTGATGAACATGCTCAGACAGAGTCCAAATAATCTAATTTCTTGATGTCAGGAATTTCTGTCAAGTTCCCTGTCTTTCAAGAGATTTTCTCACAACTGAAGTTTCAAAATATGTATAGATACTTTGGCAACTAGCATTATAGCGAAAAATTGCAAGCAAGTACAAAGATTCAGCATACTTTCTAAAATTCTGCTAACATTGAAAAGTTGTGACAGAGAAACAAAGGTAACATGCTGTGACCTGGATTTGAACCAAGGTTGCTGCGGCCACAATGCAGAGTACTAACCACTATATGATCATGGCAACTTTTCCGAGCCAGGTAGGAGTTGAACCTACAATCTTCTGATCCGTAGTCAGACGCGTTATCCATTGCGCCACTTGCCCAACTGTTGCAGTATTTGATGGACTCTTTCACCACAAATTGAGAGCTGATCGAAGCCTTGCTACAGGCCTCTATGGTTATTTCAGCATATGTCACATTTTGGTAGCTGAACGAACATTTGCTGCAGGGCTCCTTTCCCATAAATATCTCAATTTCAAGGTTCTTTGTGATTTCCAAAAGATCTTTCAAGTTTGTGATGAACATGCTCAGAGTCCACATAATTTAATTTCTTGATGTCAGGAATTTCTGTCAAGTTCCCTGTCTTTCAAGAGATTTTCTCACAACTGAAGTTTCAAAACATGTATAGATACTTTGGCAACTAGCATTATAGCGAAAAATTGCAAGCAAGTACAAAGATTCAGCATACTTTCTAAAATTCTGCTAACATTGAAAAGTTGTGACAGAGAAACAAAAGTAACATGCAGTGACCCAGATACGAACCGGGGTTGCTGTGGCCACAACGCAGAGTATTAACCACCATATGATCACGGCAATTTTTCCGAGCCAGGTAGGAGTCAAACCTAAAATCTTCTGATCCGTAGTCAGACGTGTTATACATTGCGCCACTGGCCCAACTGTTGTTGCATTTGATGGACTCTTTCACCACAAATTGAGAGCTGATCGAAGCCTTGCTACAGGGCTCTATGCTTATTTCAGCATATGTCACATTTTGGTAGCTGAACGAACAGTTGCTGCAGGGCTCCTTTCCCATAAATATCTCAATTTTAAGGTTCTTTGTGATTTCCAAAAGATCTTTCAAGTTTGTGATGAACATGCTCAGAGTCCAAATAATCTAATTTCTTGATGTCAGGAATTTCTGTCAAGTTCCCTGTCTTTCAAGAGATTTTCTCACGACTGAAGTTTCAAAACATGTATAGATACTTTGGCAACTAGCATTATAGCGAAAAATTGCAAGCAAGTACAAAGATTCAGCATACTTTCTAAAATTCTGCTAACATTGAAAAGTTGTGACAGAGAAACAAAAGTAACATGCAGTGACCCAGATTCGAACCGGGGTTGCTGCGGCCACAACGCAGAGTACTAACCACTATACGATCACGGCAACTTTTCTGAGCCAGGTAGGAGTTGAACCTACAATCTTCTGATCCGTAGTCAGATGCGTTATCCATTGCGCCCCTGGCCCAACTGTTGCTGTATTTGATGGACTCTTTCACCACAAATTGAGAGCTGATCGAAGCCTTGCTACAGGGCTCTATGGTTATTTCAGCATATGTCACATTTTGGTAGCTGAAGGAACTGTTGCTGCAGGGCTCCTTTCCCATAAATATCTCAATTTTAAGGTTCTTTGTGATTTCCAAAAGATCTTTCAAGTTTGTGATGAACATGCTCAGAGTCCAAATAATCTAATTTCTTGATGTCAGGAATTTCTGTCAAGTTCCCTGTCTTTCAAGAGATTTTCTCACGACTGAAGTTTCAAAACATGTATAGATACTTTGGCAACTAGCATTATAGCGAAAAATTGCAAGCAAGTACAAAGATTCAGCATACTTTCTAAAATTCTGCTAACATTGAAAAGTTGTGACAGAGAAACGAAAGTAACATGCAGTGACCCAGATACGAACCGGGGTTGCTGTGGCCACAACGCAGAGTACTAACCACCATACGATCACGGCAATTTTTCCGAGCCAGGTAGGAGTCAAAACTAAAATCTTTTGATCCGTAGTCAGACGTGTTATACATTGCGCCACTGGCCCAACTGTTGTTGCATTTGATGGACTCTTTCACCACAAATTGAGAGCTGATCGAGGCCTTGCTACAGGGCTCTATGCTTATTTCAGCATATGTCACATTTTGGTAGCTGAACAAACAGTTGCTGCAGGGCTCCTTTCCCATAAATATCTCAATTTTAAGGTTCTTTGTGATTTCCAAAAGATCTTTCAAGTTTGTGATGAACATGCTCAGAGTCCAAATAATCTAATTTCTTGATGTCAGGAATTTCTGTCAAGTTCCCTGTCTTTCAAGAGATTTTCTCACGACTGAAGTTTCAAAACATGTATAGATACTTTGGCAACTAGCATTATAGCGAAAAATTGCAAGCAAGTACAAAGATTCAGCATACTTTCTAAAATTCTGCTAACATTGAAAAGTTGTGACAGAGAAACAAAAGTAACATGCAGTGACCCAGATTCGAACCGGGGTTGCTGTGGCCACAACGCAGAGTACTAACCACCATACGATCACGGCAATTTTTCCGAGCCAGGTAGGAGTCAAACCTAAAATCTTCTGATCCGTAGTCAGACGTGTTATACATTGCACCACTGGCCAAACTGTTGTTGTATTTGGTGGACTCTTTCACCAGAAATTGAGAGCTGATCGAAGCCTTGCTACAGGGCTCTATGGTTATTTCTGCATATGTCACATTTTGGTAGCTGAACGAACAGTTGCTGCAGGGCTCCTTTCCCATAAATATCTCAATTTTAAGGTTCTTTGTGATTTCCAAAAGATCTTTCAAGTTTGTGATGAACATGCTCAGACAGAGTCCAAATAATCTAATTTCTTGATGTCAGGAATTTCTGTCAAGTTCCCTGTCTTTCAAGAGATTTTCTCACGACTGAAGTTTCAAAACATGTATAGATACTTTGGCAACTAGCATTATAGCGAAAAATTGCAAGCAAGTACAAAGATTCAGCATACTTTCTAAAATTCTGCTAACATTGAAAAGTTGTGACAGAGAAACGAAAGTAACATGCAGTGACCCAGATACGAACCGGGGTTGCTGTGGCCACAACGCAGAGTACTAACCACCATACGATCACGGCAATTTTTCCGAGCCAGGTAGGAGTCAAAACTAAAATCTTTTGATCCGTAGTCAGACGTGTTATACATTGCGCCACTGGCCCAACTGTTGTTGCATTTGATGGACTCTTTCACCACAAATTGAGAGCTGATCGAGGCCTTGCTACAGGGCTCTATGCTTATTTCAGCATATGTCACATTTTGGTAGCTGAACAAACAGTTGCTGCAGGGCTCCTTTCCCATAAATATCTCAATTTTAAGGTTCTTTGTGATTTCCAAAAGATCTTTCAAGTTTGTGATGAACATGCTCAGAGTCCAAATAATCTAATTTCTTGATGTCAGGAATTTCTGTCAAGTTCCCTGTCTTTCAAGAGATTTTCTCACGACTGAAGTTTCAAAACATGTATAGATACTTTGGCAACTAGCATTATAGCGAAAAATTGCAAGCAAGTACAAAGATTCAGCATACTTTCTAAAATTCTGCTAACATTGAAAAGTTGTGACAGAGAAACAAAAGTAACATGCAGTGACCCAGATTCGAACCGGGGTTGCTGTGGCCACAACGCAGAGTACTAACCACCATACGATCACGGCAATTTTTCCGAGCCAGGTAGGAGTCAAACCTAAAATCTTCTGATCCGTAGTCAGACGTGTTATACATTGCACCACTGGCCAAACTGTTGTTGTATTTGGTGGACTCTTTCACCAGAAATTGAGAGCTGATCGAAGCCTTGCTACAGGGCTCTATGGTTATTTCTGCATATGTCACATTTTGGTAGCTGAACGAACAGTTGCTGCAGGGCTCCTTTCCCATAAATATCTCAATTTTAAGGTTCTTTGTGATTTCCAAAAGATCTTTCAAGTTTGTGATGAACATGCTCAGACAGAGTCCAAATAATCTAATTTCTTGATGTCAGGAATTTCTGTCAAGTTCCCAGTCTTTCAAGAGATTTTCTCACAACTGAAGTTACAAAATATGTATAGATACTTTGGCAACTAGCATTATAGCGAAAAATTGCAAGCAAGTACAAAGATTCAGCATACTTTCTAAAATTCTGCTAACATTGAAAAGTTGTGACAGAGAAACAAAAGTAACATGCTGTGACCTGGATTCGAACCAAGGTTGCTGCGGCCACAATGCAGAGTACTAACCACTATACGATCACGGCAACTTTTCCGAGCCAGGTAGGAGTCGAACCTACAATCTTCTGATCCGTAGCCAGATGCGTTATCCATTGCGCCACTGGCCCAACTGTTGTTGTATTTGATGCTCTCTTTTACCACAATTTAAGAGCTGATCTAAGTCTTGCTACAGGCCTCTATGGTTATTTCAGCATATGTCACATTTGGGTAGCTGAACGAACAGTTGCTGCAGGACTCCTTTCCCATAAATATCTCAATTTCAAGGTTCTTTGTGATTTCCAAAAGATATTTCAAGTTTGTGATGAACATGCTCAGAGTCCACATAATTTAATTTCTTGATGTCAGGAATTTCTGTCAAGTTCCCTGTCTTTCAAGCGATTTTCTCACAACTGAAGTTTCAAAAGATGTATAGATACTTTGGCAACTAGCATTATAGCGAAAACTTGCAAGCAAGTACAAAGATTTTTACTTTCTAAAATTCTGCTAACATTGAAAAGTTGTGACAGAGAAACAAAAGCAACAGGCTTAGACCCGGATTTGCTGCGGCCTCAACGCAGAGTATTAACCACTATACGCTCACGGCAAATTTTTCGAGCCAGGTAGGAGTTGAACCTAAAATCTTCTGATCCGTAGTCAGATGTGTTATCTATTGAGGCACTGGCCCAACTGTTGTTGCATTTGATGGACTCTTTCACCACAAATTGAGAGCTGATCGAAGCCTTGCTACAGGGCTCTATGCTTATTTCAGTATATGTCACATTTTGGTAGCTGAACGAACAGTTGCTGCAGGGCTCCTTTCCCATAAATATCTCAATTTTAAGGTTCTTTGTGATTTTCAAAAGATCTTTCAAGTTTGTGATGAACATGCTCAGAGTCCAAATAATCTAATTTCTTGATGTCAGAGAATTTCTGTCAAGTTCCCTGTCTTTCAAGAGATTTTCTCACGACTGAAGTTTCAAAACATGTATAGATACTTTGGCAACTAGCATTATAGCGAAAAATTGCAAGCAAGTACAAAGATTCAGCATACTTTCTAAAATTCTGCTAACATTGAAAAGTTGTGACAGAGAAACAAAAGTAACATGCCGTGACCCAGATTCGAACCGGGGTTGCTGCGGCCACAACGCAGAGTACTAACCACTATACGATCACGGCAACTTTTCCGAGCCAGGTAGGAGTCGAACCGACAATCTTCTGATCCGTAGTCAGATGCGTTATCCATTGCGCCACTTGCCCAACTGTTGCAGTATTTGATGGACTCTTTCACCACAAATTGAGAGCTGATCGAAGCCTTGCTACAGGGCTCCATGGTTATTTCTGCATATGTCACATTTTGGTAGCTGAACGAACAGTTGCTGCAGGGCTCCTTTCCAATAAATATCTCAATTTTAAGGTTCTTTGTGATTTCCAAAAGATCTTTCAAGTTTGTGATGAACATGCTCAGACAGAGTCCAAATAATCTAATTTCTTGATGTCAGGAATTTCTGTCAAGTTCCCTGTCTTTCAAGAGATTTTCTCACAACTGAAGTTTCAAAACATGTATAGATACTTTGGCAACTAGCATTATAGCGAAAAATTGCAAGCAAGTACAAAGATTCAGCATACTTTCTAAAATTCTGCTAACATTGAAAAGTTGTGACAGAGAAACAAAAGTAACATGCCGTGACCTGGATTCGAACCAAGGTTGCTGCGGCCACAATGCAGAGTACTAACCACTATACGATCACGGCAACTTTTCTGAGCCAGGTAGGAGTCGAAACTACAATCTTCTGAGTCGTAGTCAGACGCGTTATCCATTGCGCCCCTGGCCCAACTGTTGCTGTATTTGATGGACTCTTTCACCACAAATTGAGAGCTGATCGAAGCCTTGCTACAGGGCTCTATGGTTATTTCAGCATATGTCACATTTTGGTAGCTGAAGGAACTTTTGCTGCAGGGCTCCTTTCCCATAAATATCTCAATTTTAAGGTTCTTTGTGATTTCCAAAAGATCTTTCAAGTTTGTGATGAACATGCTCAGAGTCCAAATAATCTAATTTCTTGATGTCAGGAATTTCTGTCAAGTTCCCTGTCTTTCAAGAGATTTTCTCACAACTGAAGTTTCAAAACATGTATAGATACTTTGGCAACTAGCATTATAGCAAAAAATTGCAAGCAAGTACAAAGATTCAGCATACTTTCTAAAATTCTGCTAACATTGAAAAGTTGTGACAGAGAAACAAAAGTAGCATCCTGTGACCTGGATTCGAACCAAGGTTGCTGCAGCCACAATGCAGAGTACTAACCACTATACGATCACGGCAACTTTTCCGAGCCAGGTAGGAGTCGAACCTACAATCTTCTGATCCGTAGTCAGACGCGTTATCCATTGCGCCACTGGCCCAACTGTTGTTGTATTTGCTGGACTCTTTCACCACAAATTGAGAGCTGATCGAAGCCTTGCTACAGGGCTCTATGGTTATTTCAGCATATGTCACATTTTGGTAGCTGAATGAACAGTTGCTGCAGGGCTCCTTTCCCATAAATATCTCAATTTCAAGGTTCTTTGAGATTTCTAAAAGATCTTTCAAGTTTGTGATGAACATGCTCAGACAGAGTCCAAATAATCTAATTTCTTGATGTCAGGAATTTCTGTCAAGTTACCTGTCTTTCAAGAGATTTTCTCACAACTGAAGTTTCAAAACATGTATAGATACTTTGGCAACTAGCATTATAGCGAAAACTTGCAAGCAAGTACAAAGATTCTTACTTTCTAAAATTCTGCTAACATTGAAAAGTTGTGACAGAGAAACAAAAGTAACTTGCCGTGACCTGGATTCGAACCGGGGTTGCTGCGGCCACAACGCAGAGTACTAACCACTATACAATCACGGCAACTTTTCCGAGCCAGGTAGGAGTCGAACCGACAATCTTCTGATCCGTAGTCAGATGCGTTATCCATTGCGCCACTTGCCCAACTGTTGCAGTATTTGATGGACTCTTTCACCACAAATTGAGAGCTGATCGAAGCCTTGCTACAGGGCTCTATGCTTATTTCAGCATATGTCACATTTTGGTAGCTGAACGAACAGTTGCTGCAGGGCTCCTTTCCCATAAATCTCTCAATTTTAAGGTTCTTTGTGATTTTCAAAAGATCTTTCAAGTTTGTGATGAACATGCTCAGACAGAGTCCAAATAATCTAATTTCTTGATGTCAGGAATTTCTGTCAAGTTCCCTGTCTTTCAAGAGATTTTCTCACAACTGAAGTTTCAAAACATGTATAGATACTTTGGCAACTAGCATTATAGCGAAAAATTGCAAGCAAGTACAAAGATTCAGCATACTTTCTAAAATTCTGCTAACATTGAAAAGTTGTGACAGAGAAACAAAAGTAACATGCCGTGACCTGGATTCGAACCAAGGTTGCTGCGGCCACAATGCAGAGTACTAACCACTATACGATCACGGCAACTTTTCTGAGCCAGGTAGGAGTCGAAACTACAATCTTCTGATCCGTAGTCAGACGCGTTATCCATTGCGCCCCTGGCCCAACTGTTGCTGTATTTGATGGACTCTTTCACCACAAATTGAGAGCTGATCGAAGCCTTGCTACAGGGCTCTATGGTTATTTCAGCATATGTCACATTTTGGTAGCTGAAGGAACTTTTGCTGCAGGGCACCTTTCCCATAAATATCTCAATTTTAAGGTTCTTTGTGATTTCCAAAAGATCTTTCAAGTTTGTGATGAACATGCTCAGAGTCCAAATAATCTAATTTCTTGATGTCAGGAATTTCTGTCAAGTTCCCTGTCTTTCAAGAGATTTTCTCACAACTGAAGTTTCAAAACATGTATAGATACTTTGGCAACTAGCATTATAGCGAAAAATTGCAAGCAAGTACAAAGATTCAGCATACTTTCTAAAATTCTGCTAACATTGAAAAGTTGTGACAGAGAAACAAAAGTAACATGCTGTGACCTGGATTCGAACCAAGGTTGCTGCAGCCACAATGCAGAGTACTAACCACTATACGATCACGGCAACTTTTCCGAGCCAGGTAGGAGTTGAACCTACAATCTTCTGATCCGTAGTCAGACGCGTTATCCATTGCGCCACTGGCCCAACTGTTGTTGTATTTGCTGGACTCTTTCACCACAAATTGAGAGCTGATCGAAGCCTTGCTACAGGGCTCTATGGTTATTTCAGCATATGTCACATTTTGGTAGCTGAATGAACAGTTGCTGCAGGGCTCCTTTCCCATAAATATCTCAATTTCAAGGTTCTTTGAGATTTCTAAAAGATCTTTCAAGTTTGTGATGAACATGCTCAGACAGAGTCCAAATAATCTAATTTCTTGATGTCAGGAATTTCTGTCAAGTTACCTGTCTTTCAAGAGATTTTCTCACAACTGAAGTTTTTAAAACATGTATAGATACTTTGGCAACTAGCATTATAGCGAAAACTTGCAAGCAAGTACAAAGATTCTTACTTTCTAAAATTCTGCTAACATTGAAAAGTTGTGACAGAGAAACAAAAGTAACTTGCCGTGACCTGGATTCGAACCGGGGTTGCTGCGGCCACAACGCAGAGTACTAACCACCATACGAACACGGCAATTTTTCCGAGCCAGGTATGAGTCAAACTTACAATCTTCTGATCTGTAGTCAGACGCGTTATCCATTGTGCAACTGGCCCAACTGTTGTTGCATTTGATGGACTCTTTCACCACAAATTGAGAGCTGATCGAAGCCTTGCTACAGGGCTCTATGCTTATTTCAGCATATGTCACATTTTGGTAGCTGAACGAACAGTTGCTGCAGGGCTCCTTTCCCATAAATCTCTCAATTTTAAGGTTCTTTGTGATTTTCAAAAGATCTTTCAAGTTTGTGATGAACATGCTCAGAGTCCAAATAATCTAATTTCTTGATGTCAGGAATTTCTGTCAAGTTCCCTGTCTTTCAAGAGATTTTCTCACGACTGAAGTTTCAAAACATGTATAGATACTTTGGCAACTAGCATTATAGCGAAAAATTGCAAGCAAGTACAAAGATTCAGCATACTTTCTAAAATTCTGCTAACATTGAAAAGTTGTGACAGAGAAACAAAAGTAACATGCAGTGACCCAGATTCGAACCGGGGTTGCTGTGGCCACAACGCAGGGTACTAACCACTATACGATCACGGCAACTTTTCCGAGCCAGGTAGGAGTCGAACCTACAATCTTCTGATCCGTAGTCAGACGCGTTATCCATTGCGCCACTGGCCCAACTGTTGCTGTATTTGATGGACTCTTTCACCACAAATTGAGAGCTGATCGAAGCCTTGCTACAGGGCTCTATGGTTATTTCAGCATATGTCACATTTTGGTAGCTGAATGAACAGTTGCTGCAGGGCTCCTTTCCCATAAATATCTCAATTTCAAGGTTCTTTGAGATTTTTAAAAGATCTTTCAAGTTTGTGATGAACATGCTCAGACAGAGTCCAAATAATCTAATTTCTTGATGTCAGGAATTTCTGTCAAGTTACCTGTCTTTCAAGAGATTTTCTCACAACTGAAGTTTCAAAACATGTATAGATACTTTGGCAACTAGCATTATAGCGAAAAATTGCAAGCAAGTACAAAGATTCAGCATACTTTCTAAAATTCTGCTAACATTAAAAAGTTGTGACAGAGAAACAAAAGTAACATGCAGTGACCCAGATTCGAACCGGGGTTGCTGTGGCCACAACGCAGGGTACTAACCACTATACGATCACGGCAACTTTTCCGAGCCAGGTAGGAGTCGAACCTACAATCTTCTGATCCGTAGTCAGACGCGTTATCCATTGCGCCCCTGGCCCAACTGTTGCTGTATTTGATGGACTCTTTCACCACAAATTGAGAGCTGATCGAAGCCTTGCTACAGGGCTCTATGGTTATTTCAGCATATGTCACATTTTGGTAGCTGAAGGAACTTTTGCTGCAGGGCACCTTTCCCATAAATATCTCAATTTTAAGGTTCTTTGTGATTTCCAAAAGATCTTTCAAGTTTGTGATGAACATGCTCAGAGTCCAAATAATCTAATTTCTTGATGTCAGGAATTTCTGTCAAGTTCCCTGTCTTTCAAGAGATTTTCTCACAACTGAAGTTTCAAAACATGTATAGATACTTTGGCAACTAGCATTATAGCAAAAAATTGCAAGCAAGTACAAAGATTCAGCATACTTTCTAAAATTCTGCTAACATTGAAAAGTTGTGACAGAGAAACAAAAGTAGCATCCTGTGACCTGGATTCGAACCAAGGTTGCTGCAGCCACAATGCAGAGTACTAACCACTATACGATCACGGCAACTTTTCCGAGCCAGGTAGGAGTCGAACCTACAATCTTCTGATCCGTAGTCAGACGCGTTATCCATTGCGCCACTGGCCCAACTGTTGTTGTATTTGCTGGACTCTTTCACCACAAATTGAGAGCTGATCGAAGCCTTGCTACAGGGCTCTATGGTTATTTCAGCATATGTCACATTTTGGTAGCTGAATGAACAGTTGCTGCAGGGCTCCTTTCCCATAAATATCTCAATTTCAAGGTTCTTTGAGATTTCTAAAAGATCTTTCAAGTTTGTGATGAACATGCTCAGACAGAGTCCAAATAATCTAATTTCTTGATGTCAGGAATTTCTGTCAAGTTACCTGTCTTTCAAGAGATTTTCTCACAACTGAAGTTTCAAAACATGTATAGATACTTTGGCAACTAGCATTATAGCGAAAACTTGCAAGCAAGTACAAAGATTCTTACTTTCTAAAATTCTGCTAACATTGAAAAGTTGTGACAGAGAAACAAAAGTAACTTGCCGTGACCTGGATTCGAACCGGGGTTGCTGCGGCCACAACGCAGAGTACTAACCACTATACAATCACGGCAACTTTTCCGAGCCAGGTAGGAGTCGAACCGACAATCTTCTGATCCGTAGTCAGATGCGTTATCCATTGCGCCACTTGCCCAACTGTTGCAGTATTTGATGGACTCTTTCACCACAAATTGAGAGCTGATCGAAGCCTTGCTACAGGGCTCTATGCTTATTTCAGCATATGTCACATTTTGGTAGCTGAACGAACAGTTGCTGCAGGGCTCCTTTCCCATAAATCTCTCAATTTTAAGGTTCTTTGTGATTTTCAAAAGATCTTTCAAGTTTGTGATGAACATGCTCAGACAGAGTCCAAATAATCTAATTTCTTGATGTCAGGAATTTCTGTCAAGTTCCCTGTCTTTCAAGAGATTTTCTCACAACTGAAGTTTCAAAACATGTATAGATACTTTGGCAACTAGCATTATAGCGAAAAATTGCAAGCAAGTACAAAGATTCAGCATACTTTCTAAAATTCTGCTAACATTGAAAAGTTGTGACAGAGAAACAAAAGTAACATGCCGTGACCTGGATTCGAACCAAGGTTGCTGCGGCCACAATGCAGAGTACTAACCACTATACGATCACGGCAACTTTTCTGAGCCAGGTAGGAGTCGAAACTACAATCTTCTGATCCGTAGTCAGACGCGTTATCCATTGCGCCCCTGGCCCAACTGTTGCTGTATTTGATGGACTCTTTCACCACAAATTGAGAGCTGATCGAAGCCTTGCTACAGGGCTCTATGGTTATTTCAGCATATGTCACATTTTGGTAGCTGAAGGAACTTTTGCTGCAGGGCACCTTTCCCATAAATATCTCAATTTTAAGGTTCTTTGTGATTTCCAAAAGATCTTTCAAGTTTGTGATGAACATGCTCAGAGTCCAAATAATCTAATTTCTTGATGTCAGGAATTTCTGTCAAGTTCCCTGTCTTTCAAGAGATTTTCTCACAACTGAAGTTTCAAAACATGTATAGATACTTTGGCAACTAGCATTATAGCGAAAAATTGCAAGCAAGTACAAAGATTCAGCATACTTTCTAAAATTCTGCTAACATTGAAAAGTTGTGACAGAGAAACAAAAGTAACATGCTGTGACCTGGATTCGAACCAAGGTTGCTGCAGCCACAATGCAGAGTACTAACCACTATACGATCACGGCAACTTTTCCGAGCCAGGTAGGAGTTGAACCTACAATCTTCTGATCCGTAGTCAGACGCGTTATCCATTGCGCCACTGGCCCAACTGTTGTTGTATTTGCTGGACTCTTTCACCACAAATTGAGAGCTGATCGAAGCCTTGCTACAGGGCTCTATGGTTATTTCAGCATATGTCACATTTTGGTAGCTGAATGAACAGTTGCTGCAGGGCTCCTTTCCCATAAATATCTCAATTTCAAGGTTCTTTGAGATTTCTAAAAGATCTTTCAAGTTTGTGATGAACATGCTCAGACAGAGTCCAAATAATCTAATTTCTTGATGTCAGGAATTTCTGTCAAGTTACCTGTCTTTCAAGAGATTTTCTCACAACTGAAGTTTCAAAACATGTATAGATACTTTGGCAACTAGCATTATAGCGAAAACTTGCAAGCAAGTACAAAGATTCTTACTTTCTAAAATTCTGCTAACATTGAAAAGTTGTGACAGAGAAACAAAAGTAACTTGCCGTGACCTGGATTCGAACCGGGGTTGCTGCGGCCACAACGCAGAGTACTAACCACCATACGAACACGGCAATTTTTCCGAGCCAGGTATGAGTCAAACTTACAATCTTCTGATCTGTAGTCAGACGCGTTATCCATTGTGCAACTGGCCCAACTGTTGTTGCATTTGATGGACTCTTTCACCACAAATTGAGAGCTGATCGAAGCCTTGCTACAGGGCTCTATGCTTATTTCAGCATATGTCACATTTTGGTAGCTGAACGAACAGTTGCTGCAGGGCTCCTTTCCCATAAATCTCTCAATTTTAAGGTTCTTTGTGATTTTCAAAAGATCTTTCAAGTTTGTGATGAACATGCTCAGAGTCCAAATAATCTAATTTCTTGATGTCAGGAATTTCTGTCAAGTTCCCTGTCTTTCAAGAGATTTTCTCACGACTGAAGTTTCAAAACATGTATAGATACTTTGGCAACTAGCATTATAGCGAAAAATTGCAAGCAAGTACAAAGATTCAGCATACTTTCTAAAATTCTGCTAACATTGAAAAGTTGTGACAGAGAAACAAAAGTAACATGCAGTGACCCAGATTCGAACCGGGGTTGCTGTGGCCACAACGCAGGGTACTAACCACTATACGATCACGGCAACTTTTCCGAGCCAGGTAGGAGTCGAACCTACAATCTTCTGATCCGTAGTCAGACGCGTTATCCATTGCGCCACTGGCCCAACTGTTGCTGTATTTGATGGACTCTTTCACCACAAATTGAGAGCTGATCGAAGCCTTGCTACAGGGCTCTATGGTTATTTCAGCATATGTCACATTTTGGTAGCTGAATGAACAGTTGCTGCAGGGCTCCTTTCCCATAAATATCTCAATTTCAAGGTTCTTTGAGATTTTTAAAAGATCTTTCAAGTTTGTGATGAACATGCTCAGACAGAGTCCAAATAATCTAATTTCTTGATGTCAGGAATTTCTGTCAAGTTACCTGTCTTTCAAGAGATTTTCTCACAACTGAAGTTTCAAAACATGTATAGATACTTTGGCAACTAGCATTATAGCGAAAAATTGCAAGCAAGTACAAAGATTCAGCATACTTTCTAAAATTCTGCTAACATTAAAAAGTTGTGACAGAGAAACAAAAGTAACATGCAGTGACCCAGATTCGAACCGGGGTTGCTGTGGCCACAACGCAGGGTACTAACCACTATACGATCACGGCAACTTTTCCGAGCCAGGTAGGAGTCGAACCTACAATCTTCTGATCCGTAGTCAGACGCGTTATCCATTGCGCCACTGGCCCAACTGTTGCTCTATTTGATGGACTCTTTCACCACAAATTGAGAGCTGATCGAAGCCTTGCTACAGGGCTCTATGGTTATTTCAGCATATGTCACATTTTGGTAGCTGAATGAACAGTTGCTGCAGGGCTCCTTTCCCATAAATATCTCAATTTCAAGGTTCTTTGAGATTTTTAAAAGATCTTTCAAGTTTGTGATGAACATGCTCAGACAGAGTCCAAATAATCTAATTTCTTGATGTCAGGAATTTCTGTCAAGTTACCTGTCTTTCAAGAGATTTTCTCACAACTGAAGTTTCAAAACATGTATAGATACTTTGGCAACTAGCATTATAGCGAAAAATTGCAAGCAAGTACAAAGATTCAGCATACTTTCTAAAATTCTGCTAACATTGAAAAGTTGTGACAGAGAAACAAAAGTAACATGCCGTGACCCAGATTCGAACCGGGGTTGCTGCGGCCACAACGCAGAGTACTAACCACCATACGAACACGGCAATTTTTCCGAGCCAGGTATGAGTCAAACCTACAATCTTCTGATCTGTAGTCAGACGCGTTATCCATTGTGCAACTGGCCCAACTGTTGTTGCATTTGATGGACTCTTTCACCACAAATTGAGAGCTGATCGAAGCCTTGCTACAGGGCTCTATGCTTATTTCAGCATATGTCACATTTTGGTAGCTGAACGAACAGTTGCTGCAGGGCTCCTTTCCCATAAATCTCTCAATTTTAAGGTTCTTTGTGATTTTCAAAAGATCTTTCAAGTTTGTGATGAACATGCTCAGAGTCCAAATAATCTAATTTCTTGATGTCAGGAATTTCTGTCAAGTTCCCTGTCTTTCAAGAGATTTTCTCACGACTGAAGTTTCAAAACATGTATAGATACTTTGGCAACTAGCATTATAGTGAAAAATTGCAAGCAAGTACAAAGATTCAGCATACTTTCTAAAATTCTGCTAACATTGAAAAGTTGTGACAGAGAAACAAAAGTAACATGCAGTGACCCAGATTCGAACCGGGGTTGCTGTGGCCACAACGCAGAGTACTAACCACCATACGATCACGGCAATTTTTCCGAGCCAGGTAGGAGTCAAACCTAAAATCTTCTGATCCGTTGTCAGACGTGTTATACATTGCGCCACTGGCCAAACTGTTGTTGTATTTGGTGGACTCTTTCACCACAAATTGAGAGCTGATCGAAGCCTTGCTACAGGGCTCCATGGTTATTTCTGCATATGTCACATTTTGGTAGCTGAACGAACAGTTGCTGCAGGGCTCCTTTCCCATAAATATCTCAATTTTAAGGTTCTTTGTGATTTCCAAAAGATCTTTCAAGTTTGTGATGAACATGCTCAGAGTCCAAATAATCTAATTTCTTGATGTCAGGAATTTCTGTCAAGTTCCCTGTCTTTCAAGAGATTTTCTCACGACTGAAGTTTCAAAACATGTATAGATACTTTGGCAACTAGCATTATAGCGAAAAATTGCAAGCAAGTACAAAGATTCAGCATACTTTCTAAAATTCTGCTAACATTGAAAAGTTGTGACAGAGAAACAAAAGTAACATGCCGTGACCTGGATTCGAACCAAGGTTGCTGCGGCCACAATGCAGAGTACTAACCACTATACGATCACGGCAACTTTTCTGAGCCAGGTAGGAGTCGAAACTACAATCTTCTGATCCGTAGTCAGACGCGTTATCCATTGCGCCCCTGGCCCAACTGTTGCTGTATTTGATGGACTCTTTCACCACAAATTGAGAGCTGATCGAAGCCTTGCTACAGGGCTCTATGGTTATTTCAGCATATGTCACATTTTGGTAGCTGAAGGAACTTTTGCTGCAGGGCACCTTTCCCATAAATATCTCAATTTTAAGGTTCTTTGTGATTTCCAAAAGATCTTTCAAGTTTGTGATGAACATGCTCAGAGTCCAAATAATCTAATTTCTTGATGTCAGGAATTTCTGTCAAGTTCCCTGTCTTTCAAGAGATTTTCTCACAACTGAAGTTTCAAAACTTGTATAGATACTTTGGCAACTAGCATTATAGCGAAAAATTGCAAGCAAGTACAAAGATTCAGCATACTTTCTAAAATTCTGCTAACATTGAAAAGTTGTGACAGAGAAACAAAAGCAACATGCTTAGACCCGGATTCGAACCGAGGTTGCTGCGGCCACAACGCAGAAAACTAACCACTATACGATCACGGCAAATTTTCCGAGCCTGGTAGGAGTTGAACCGACAATCTTCTGATCCGTAGTCAGACGCGTTATCCATTGTGCAACTGGCCCAACTGTTGTTGCATTTGATGGACTCTTTCACCACAAATTGAGAGCTGATCGAAGCCTTGCTACAGGGCTCTATGGTTATTTCAGCATATGTCACATTTTGGTAGCTGAATGAACAGTTGCTGCAGGGCTCCTTTCCCATAAATATCTCAATTTCAAGGTTCTTTGAGATTTCTAAAAGATCTTTCAAGTTTGTGATGAACATGCTCAGAGTCCAAATAATCTAATTTCTTGATGTCAGGAATTTCTGTCAAGTTCCCTGTCTTTCAAGAGATTTTCTCACAACTGAAGTTTCAAAACATGTATAGATACTTTGGCAACTAGCATTATAGCGAAAAATTGCAAGCAAGTACAAAGATTCAGCATACTTTCTAAAATTCTGCTAACATTGAAAAGTTGTGACAGAGAAACAAAAGTAACATGCTGTGACCTGGATTCGAACCAAGGTTGCTGCAGCCACAATGCAGAGTACTAACCACTATATGATCACGGCAACTTTTCCGAGCCAGGTAGGAGTCGAACCTACAATCTTCTGATCCGTAGTCAGATGCGTTATCCATTGCGCCACTGGCCCAACTGTTGTTGTATTTGCTGGACTCTTTCACCACAAATTGAGAGCTGATCGAAGCCTTGCTACAGGGCTCTATGGTTATTTCAGCATATGTCACATTTTGGTAGCTGAATGAACAGTTGCTGCAGGGCTCCTTTCCCATAAATATCTCAATTTCAAGGTTCTTTGAGATTTCTTAAAGATCTTTCAAGTTTGTGATGAACATGCTCAGACAGAGTCCAAATAATCTAATTTCTTGATGTCAGGAATTTCTGTCAAGTTACCTGTCTTTCAAGAGATTTTCTCACAACTGAAGTTTCAAAACATGTATAGATACTTTGGCAACTAGCATTATAGCGAAAAATTGCAAGCAAGTACAAAGATTCAGCATACTTTCTAAAATTCTGCTAACATTGAAAAGTTGTGACAGAGAAACAAAAGTAACATGCCGTGACCCAGATTCGAACTGGGGTTGATGCGGACACAACGCAGAGTACTAATCACTATACGATCACGGCAACTTTTCCGAGCCAGGCAGGAGTTGAACCGACAATCTTCTTATCCGTAGTCAGATGCGTTATCCATTGCGCCACTGGCCCAACCGTTGTTGTATTTGATGGACTCTTTCACCACAAATTGAGAGCTGATCGAAGCCTTGCTACAGGGCTCTATGGTTATTTCAGCATATGTCACATTTTGGTAGCTGAATGAACAGTTGCTGCAGGGCTCCTTTCCCAGAAATATCTCAATTTCAAGGTTCTTTGAGATTTCTAAAAGATCTTTCAAGTTTGTGATGAACATGCTCAGACAGAGTCCAAATAATCTAATTTCTTGATGTCAGGAATTTCTGTCAAGTTACCTGTCTTTCAAGAGATTTTCTCACAACTGAAGTTTCAAAACATGTATAGATACTTTGGCAACTAGCATTATAGCGAAAAATTGCAAGCAAGTACAAAGATTCAGCATACTTTCTAAAATTCTGCTAACATTGAAAAGTTGTGACAGAGAAACAAAAGTAACATGCCGTGACCCAGATTCGAACCGGGGTTGATGCGGACACAACGCAGAGTACTAACCACTATACGATCACGGCAACTTTTCCGAGGCAGGTAGGAGTTGAACCGACAATCTTCTGATCCGTAGTCAGATGCGTTATCCATTGCGCCACTGGCCCAACTGTTGCAGTATTTGATGGACTCTTTCACCACAAATTGAGAGCTGATCGAAGCCTTGCTACAGGGCTCTATGGTTATTTCAGCATATGTCACATTTTGGTAGCTGAACGAACAGTTGCCTCAGGGCTCCTTTCCTATAAATATCTCAATTTCAAGGTTCTTTGTGATTTCCAAAAGATCTTTCAAGTTTGTGATGAACATGCTCAGAGTCCAAATAATCTAATTTCTTGATGTCAGGAATTTCTGTCAAGTTCCCTGTCTTTCAAGAGATTTTCTCACGACTGAAGTTTCAAAACATGTATAGATACTTTGGCAACTAGCATTATAGCGAAAACTTGCAAGCAAGTACAAAGATTCTTACTTTCTAAAATTCTGCTAACATTGAAAAGTTGTGACAGAGAAACAAAAGTAACTTGCCGTGACCTGGATTCGAACCGGGGTTGCTGCGGCCATAACGCAGAGTACTAACCACCATACGAACACGGCAATTTTTCCGAGCCAGGTATGAGTCAAACCTACAATCTTCTGATCTGTAGTCAGACGCGTTATCCATTGTGCAACTGGCCCAACTGTTGTTGCATTTGATGGACTCTTTCACCACAAATTGAGAGCTGATCGAAGCCTTGCTACAGGGCTCTATGGTTATTTCAGCATATGTCACATTTTGGTAGCTGAATGAACAGTTGCTGCAGGGCTCCTTTCCCATAAATATCTCAATTTCAAGGTTCTTTGAGATTTCTAAAAGATCTTTCAAGTTTGTGATGAACATGCTCAGACAGAGTCCAAATAATCTAATTTCTTGATGTCAGGAATTTCTGTCAAGTTACCTGTCTTTCAAGAGATTTTCTCACAACTTAAGTTTCAAAACATGTATAGATACTTTGGCAACTAGCATTATAGCGAAAAATTGCAAGCAAGTACAAAGATTCAGCATACTTTCTAAAATTCTGCTAACATTGAAAAGTTGTGACAGAGAAACAAAAGTAACATGCCGTGACCCAGATTCGAACCGGGGTTGATGCGGACACAACGCAGAGTACTAACCACTATACGATCACGGCAACTTTTCCGAGCCAGGTAGGAGTTGAACCGACAATCTTCTGATCCGTAGTCAGATGCGTTATCCATTGCGCCACTGGCCCAACTGTTGCAGTATTTGATGGACTCTTTCACCACAAATTGAGAGCTGATCGAAGCCTTGCTACAGGGCTCTATGGTTATTTCAGCATATGTCACATTTTGGTAGCTGAACGAACAGTTGCCTCAGGGCTCCTTTCCTATAAATATCTCAATTTCAAGGTTCTTTGTGATTTCCAAAAGATCTTTCAAGTTTGTGATGAACATGCTCAGAGTCCAAATAATCTAATTTCTTGATGTCAGGAATTTCTGTCAAGTTCCCTGTCTTTCAAGAGATTTTCTCACGACTGAAGTTTCAAAACATGTATAGATACTTTGGCAACTAGCATTATAGCGAAAACTTGCAAGCAAGTACAAAGATTCTTACTTTCTAAAATTCTGCTAACATTGAAAAGTTGTGACAGAGAAACAAAAGTAACTTGCCGTGACCTGGATTCGAACCGGGGTTGCTGCGGCCATAACGCAGAGTACTAACCACCATACGAACACGGCAATTTTTCCGAGCCAGGTATGAGTCAAACCTACAATCTTCTGATCTGTAGTCAGACGCGTTATCCATTGTGCAACTGGCCCAACTGTTGTTGCATTTGATGGACTCTTTCACCACAAATTGAGAGCTGATCGAAGCCTTGCTACAGGGCTCTATGGTTATTTCAGCATATGTCACATTTTGGTAGCTGAATGAACAGTTGCTGCAGGGCTCCTTTCCCATAAATATCTCAATTTCAAGGTTCTTTGAGATTTCTAAAAGATCTTTCAAGTTTGTGATGAACATGCTCAGACAGAGTCCAAATAATCTAATTTCTTGATGTCAGGAATTTCTGTCAAGTTACCTGTCTTTCAAGAGATTTTCTCACAACTGAAGTTTCAAAACATGTATAGATACTTTGGCAACTAGCATTATAGCGAAAAATTGCAAGCAAGTACAAAGATTCAGCATACTTTCTAAAATTCTGCTAACGTTGAAAAGTTGTGACAGAGAAACAAAAGTAACATGCCGTGACCCAGATTCGAACCGGGGTTGATGCGGACACAACGCAGAGTACTAACCACTATACGATCACGGCAACTTTTCCGAGCCAGGTAGGAGTTGAACCGACAATCTTCTGATCCGTAGTCAGATGCGTTATCCATTGCGCCACTGGCCCAACTGTTGCAGTATTTGATGGACTCTTTCACCACAAATTGAGAGCTGATCGAAGCCTTGCTACAGGGCTCTATGGTTATTTCAGCATATGTCACATTTTGGTAGCTGAACGAACAGTTGCCTCAGGGCTCCTTTCCTATAAATATCTCAATTTCAAGGTTCTTTGTGATTTCCAAAAGATCTTTCAAGTTTGTGATGAACATGCTCAGAGTCCAAATAATCTAATTTCTTGATGTCAGGAATTTCTGTCAAGTTCCCTGTCTTTCAAGAGATTTTCTCACGACTGAAGTTTCAAAACATGTATAGATACTTTGGCAACTAGCATTATAGCGAAAACTTGCAAGCAAGTACAAAGATTCTTACTTTCTAAAATTCTGCTAACATTGAAAAGTTGTGACAGAGAAACAAAAGTAACTTGCCGTGACCTGGATTCGAACCGGGGTTGCTGCGGCCACAACGCAGAGTACTAACCACCATACGAACACGGCAATTTTTCCGAGCCAGGTATGAGTCAAACCTACAATCTTCTGATCTGTAGTCAGACGCGTTATCCATTGTGCAACTGGCCCAACTGTTGTTGCATTTGATGGACTCTTTCACCACAAATTGAGAGCTGATCGAAGCCTTGCTACAGGGCTCTATGCTTATTTCAGCATATGTCACATTTTGGTAGCTGAACGAACAGTTGCTGCAGGGCTCCTTTCCCATAAATCTCTCAATTTTAAGGTTCTTTGTGATTTTCAAAAGATCTTTCAAGTTTGTGATGAACATGCTCAGAGTCCAAATAATCTAATTTCTTGATGTCAGGAATTTCTGTCAAGTTCCCTGTCTTTCAAGAGATTTTCTCACGACTGAAGTTTCAAAACATGTATAGATACTTTGGCAACTAGCATTATAGCGAAAAATTGCAAGCAAGTACAAAGATTCAGCATACTTTCTAAAATTCTGCTAACATTGAAAAGTTGTGACAGAGAAACAAAAGTAACATGCAGTGACCCAGATTCGAACCGGGGTTGCTGTGGCCACAACGCAGGGTACTAACCACTATACGATCACGGCAACTTTTCCGAGCCAGGTAGGAGTCGAACCTACAATCTTCTGATCCGTAGTCAGACGCGTTATCCATTGCGCCACTGGCCCAACTGTTGCAGTATTTGCTGGACTCTTTCACCACAAATTGAGAGCTGATCGAAGCCTTGCTACAGGGCTCTATGGTTATTTCAGCATATGTCACATTTTGGTAGCTGAATGAACAGTTGCTGCAGGGCTCCTTTCCCATAAATATCTCAATTTCAAGGTTCTTTGAGATTTCTTAAAGATCTTTCAAGTTTGTGATGAACATGCTCAGACAGAGTCCAAATAATCTAATTTCTTGATGTCAGGAATTTCTGTCAAGTTACCTGTCTTTCAAGAGATTTTCTCACAACTGAAGTTTCAAAACATGTATAGATACTTTGGCAACTAGCATTATAGCGAAAAATTGCAAGCAAGTACAAAGATTCAGCATACTTTCTAAAATTCTGCTAACATTGAAAAGTTGTGACAGAGAAACAAAAGTAACATGCCGTGACCCAGATTCGAACTGGGGTTGATGCGGACACAACGCAGAGTACTAATCACTATACGATCACGGCAACTTTTCCGAGCCAGGTAGGAGTTGAACCGACAATCTTCTTATCCGTAGTCAGATGCGTTATCCATTGCGCCACTGGCCCAACTGTTGTTGTATTTGATGGACTCTTTCACCACAAATTGAGAGCTGATCGAAGCCTTGCTACAGGGCTCTATGGTTATTTCAGCATATGTCACATTTTGGTAGCTGAATGAACAGTTGCTGCAGGGCTCCTTTCCCATAAATATCTCAATTTCAAGGTTCTTTGAGATTTCTAAAAGATCTTTCAAGTTTGTGATGAACATGCTCAGACAGAGTCCAAATAATCTAATTTCTTGATGTCAGGAATTTCTGTCAAGTTACCTGTCTTTCAAGAGATTTTCTCACAACTGAAGTTTCAAAACATGTATAGATACTTTGGCAACTAGCATTATAGCGAAAAATTGCAAACAAGTACAAAGATTCAGCATACTTTCTAAAATTCTGCTAACATTGAAAAGTTGTGACAGAGAAACAAAAGTAACATGCCGTGACCCAGATTCGAACCGGGGTTGATGCGGACACAACGCAGAGTACTAACCACTATACGATCACGGCAACTTTTCCGAGGCAGGTAGGAGTTGAACCGACAATCTTCTGATCCGTAGTCAGATGCGTTATCCATTGCGCCACTGGCCCAACTGTTGCAGTATTTGATGGACTCTTTCACCACAAATTGAGAGCTGATCGAAGCCTTGCTACAGGGCTCTATGGTTATTTCAGCATATGTCACATTTTGGTAGCTGAACGAACAGTTGCCTCAGGGCTCCTTTCCTATAAATATCTCAATTTCAAGGTTCTTTGTGATTTCCAAAAGATCTTTCAAGTTTGTGATGAACATGCTCAGAGTCCAAATAATCTAATTTCTTGATGTCAGGAATTTCTGTCAAGTTCCCTGTCTTTCAAGAGATTTTCTCACGACTGAAGTTTCAAAACATGTATAGATACTTTGGCAACTAGCATTATAGCGAAAACTTGCAAGCAAGTACAAAGATTCTTACTTTCTAAAATTCTGCTAACATTGAAAAGTTGTGACAGAGAAACAAAAGTAACTTGCCGTGACCTGGATTCGAACCGGGGTTGCTGCGGCCACAACGCAGAGTACTAACCACCATACGAACACGGCAATTTTTCCGAGCCAGGTATGAGTCAAACCTACAATCTTCTGATCTGTAGTCAGAAGCGTTATCCATTGTGCAACTGACCCAACTGTTGTTGCATTTGATGGACTCTTTCACCACAAATTGAGAGCTGATCGAAGCCTTTCTACAGGGCTCTATGCTTATTTCAGCATATGTCACATTTTGGTAGCTGAACGAACAGTTGCTGCAGGGCTCTTTTCCCATAAATCTCTCAATTTTAAGGTTCTTTGTGATTTTCAAAAGATCTTTCAAGTTTGTGATGAACATGCTCAGAGTCCAAATAATCAAATTTCTTGATGTCAGGAATTTCTGTCAAGTTCCCTGTCTTTCAAGAGATTTTCTCACGACTGAAGTTTCAAAACATGTATAGATACTTTGGCAACTAGCATTATAGCGAAAAATTGCAAGCAAGTACAAAGATTCAGCATACTTTCTAAAATTCTGCTAACATTGAAAAGTTGTGACAGAGAAACAAAAGTAACATGCAGTGACCCAGATTCGAACCGGGGTTGCTGTGGCCACAACGCAGAGTACTAACCACCATACGATCACGGCAATTTTTCCGAGCCAGGTAGGAGTCAAA